>NC_054710.1:43951528-43971509 GCF_016097555.1 Gigantopelta aegis
AAGTAGGTTGGTCCAGCCACATGTAAGTCTGCTAACAGAGACCAGGTCCCGATTTCAATGACTAAACACAATATTCTTGTTTTAGGAATGTAGGTAACTTTTATTTCTATTGAGGTAAATTATAACATTTTATGCACTCATTACATTTCAGGTTCACCAAGATTAGACCATCGAGTTCCATTCCTGAAAGAGTTTACAGCAATAATAGGTGGTGGCATCACTCTGAAGATATCAGTGATTACCAATCCAACACCGACATTCATCTGGTACAAACTGACTGATAGAACAAAAACTCTTATGCCAGAAACTTCATCTACAACTGACGTATCTGCTGTTGGGAAACTTACACTGACACATGTTCAGCAGGGAGATATTGATACCTATCAGGTTGTTGTGTCAAATGGAGCTCCACGACAAGATCTTATAGTGAACCTGACACTTGATGTAGCAGGTATGAGTAGATGCATATGTAGATCTGTAGCTATAGATCAATGTCAGATTAATGTCATAGAGAGTTATTAAAATTGAATCTTACTCTTACTTTCTCATGGTCTTAATATATCGCCCAGTGCTTTAGAAGGTATGAGTAGATGTATGTGCTAGCTGCAGAATAAGTAGCTGTAGCACACTGCCGATCATTGTTATTGAAATTGGATCTTACTCTCACTCTCTCGTGATCTTAAAGTGCTGTACCAGACCATACACTAAAATTTCAAATTCAACAATTAAATGCTTTCTTAATTCATTGCAATAATATTTTACACCGATATGTAAATCAATAATTACGAAAATGCCCTATAAAAGTATTAAAACATCACTCCCGTAGAACACTGCCGGAAACGACCGAGTAAAATTCTCGGTAAAAACATTTGCCTGTAAATAGCCATGACGTCATGAAGGGAACGCGCTTCACAGAAACCTACCACGAGACGACTTTCAGCGCAAGCGAAAGTGGGACCGACAGCGACTGCCAAGCTCATTGATCATGCGATTCTTCTTTCGATGATGAATAGTGTAGTAATGACGACTGGACTAATATTTGTGCAACACAAAAAAATAATGCCTTATCAGTTTGAACCTGGAACATCTTCCGATGAACCACCGGCCTGACAGATGACGATGAAAATGGTCGTGGAGACCGCTTACCACTAATTTACAACTTTTATTCTTGTTTTGTTCTTTAGCTTTTGGTGCGAATTATTTTGCTACACTGTATGTTCTAATACTTGTGATGTAGTAGAGAAGACGATAAATAACTCTTGAATTCTACGAGTCGAGTGGACCCGATATCGGTAATTTTAAGAAATAAACAAAAACGACTTTTAGTCCGTCCCCATCCCTCTATGAAGATAGGGGTTTTTATGAACAATTTCAGTTTAGTTTGACGTAAAAAAAAAAGTAAGTGTTTTGGAAATAACAAAACAATACTATTTTTTGTGTGTAGTTGTGAAAACAGTCTGCTCAGAAATAAATAACTTATTTTAATTTTAAGAAATAAACAAAAACGACTTTTAGTCCGTCCCATCCATGAAGATATTTTTGTACGAATAATTTCAGTTTAGTTTGACGTAAAAAAAAAAGTAAAAGTGTTTTGGAAATAACAAAACAATACTATTTTTTTTGTGTGCAGTTGTGAAAACAGTCTGCTCAGAAATAAATAACTTATAGCACATTCCATAGTATGAAAAAAGGTTTTCTTTGTGGGAAGGTATAGTAAAATTAATTTAATGTATTTATAGTCTGTTTTACAGGGAACGCCTTTTTTCATACTATGGAATTTACAAGTCATTTATTTCTGAGCCGATTGTTTTCTAAGATGCATACAAAATTAGCTTCTTTTTTTTTTACAAAAAAACCCTACATTTTTGTAGGATGGGACGGACTAGGCTATAGATACTTACTTGTTTGTACTTTATTATTTTAATGTTTTCGAACTGTAAAGAAAAATCTCACAAATGAACGAGATGCAAACGACAACAAATCGGATCTCGATGATTGCACGAACCGTGCATGAAAAAACAAACTGACCGGAGTTGAAAGCATAACGCATTTTGGGACATTGACGATATGCACCCCAAAGTCGTTTCGGTGTGGATGGCATCGGCTGTTGTCATTTGTTTTGTGTCGCAGAAAAATTGTTGGTACGGCATATTTTTTTAAAAGCCATAACACATGGTATTCCCATATCTCGCTTAAGCCGACAAGCCATTTCGGACGAATCGAAACTAAAGTGCCTGCAGTCAACGGTCTCCGGCATTTTCTTCCTGTCCAGTATTTTCACGTTGTTTTAATCAAATTTACACACAGATTATTCACAGCAACATTACTAGGAAATGCGTGAAGACTAAATTTATCGGCTTTTGTATTGCTACAGCCGCCAACAACACGCCGTTTAACCATAATAAACACAAAAGAAGCAATGAATAATGGCGCCGACTATCGAAAGGAGTTCCCTTCGTGACGTCACGGATCAAATCTTACGGAAATTCCCGAAACGAATTCAGCTGGTTCTGTTTTTCAGGGGAATATTTTTAAATGGAAAATATACCGTTATATAATTTTTTTACATTTTTTTTTTTAATTTTCTAATCATATTAACTAATATCTTGATTGATATAGCTCAATACATCATACATCTGGAACAGCACTTTAATATATCTGACATCGCCCAGTGCTTTAGAAGGTATGAGTAGATGTATGTGCTAGCTGCAGACTGAGTAGCTGTAGCACACTGCCGATGATTGGTATTGAAATTTTGATAGGAACCAATATGTTTTATGCTATATGGGTAACAACATTTGTTCAGGATTTCGTTTAGGTTGTATGATATATGCATTTTAAATTTAATTTAATGTTCACAGATAGTGTTTTTATTAACGTAAAACTTCATTTATAAAGTGAATACTTTGAAATGCGAATGTTTCACTAAATTTCTTTGTTTCTCGAAGGTCCTCCAGATATTCCCTCTTATGTCGCAGCATGGAGCAGTGATCCAAACTCAATCTCAGTTGCTTGGATAGAGGCTTTTAACGGAGGATCGGAGCAGAAGTTTATTGTAAAATACAGAGAAGACACAACATTACGGTGGGGAAATCTAACTGAAGTCATTCCTTAACATGGTCGTGGCACCATCCAGAAAGCTGTCATATCAGATCTTCAGTCAAACACGAGATATTTGGTGCGAGTTTTGGCTTATAACAGATATGGGTACAAAGACTTTACTGATGAACAGGAAGCTTTGACATTACCCCCAGGTAATAGTCATAATGTACAGACTCACAAATAGAGTTTTGTTGTAACGCTGAGACAGATGGAGTTCAGTGTCTCGGGTGCTATGAACCACATGGTCAATGCACCAGGGTGAATCGAGTTGTTTTCCCATTCCAGACAGTTTCTCCATGATAGGTATATCAAAAGTCTTTCCTAATATATGATGTAGATGTGATACGATTTTTACATAATATTAATGCTTCACGACATGCATCCAAAATGCATAGACGTGACTTATTCAAATGTTTTAAAATATTATTCACATAAATATAGCGTTTTATGGGGTTTTAAAATTTGAGTTCATAGTAAGCTGTCGGTTTTTGTACCATATAAGGTAATAGCCATAATTCACAGACTCACATATAAGAGTTTTGTTGTAACGCTGAGACAGATGAAGGTCAGTATCTCAGGTGCGATGAACCACGTGGTCAAGCCCCCATTTTGTCCGATTCCAGACAGTGTCTCTATGATAGCTATATCAAAAACCTTTCCCGATGTGTGATGTAGATGTGATATGATTTTTTGTGTTACACAATATTAATCTTTTAAGACATGCATCCAAAATGCATAAACGTGACTTATTCAAATGTTTTAACATATTATTCACATTAATATAGTGTTTTATGGGTTTTCTAAAATTTTAGTTCATAGTAAGCTGTCGGTTTTTGTACCATATAAGGTATTAATAAGGTATATTAATGTTTTAAGATTTACATCCAAAATGCATAAATTGACTTATTCAAATGTTTTAAAATATTATTAACATTAATATAGTGTTTTATGGTGTTTTAGCATTTTAGTTTTTGTATTGTAAGATGTCGCTGTTATTCTCATAATTTAGCCATACTGTATCATTGCTGTGTTTGTGTGTGAGGGGTGGGTAGAAGGGCATAATGACTACAACTTTTCCATAACTTTAAAGCCAACATGTTAAAATATTTTTCCACATTTAGGGTAGTGGGGATGACATAAACTCGAGCAAATGATTAATTTTCTTTCGGTTTTGTTTACTTTATTATGTTTGTGTTCATTGTTTTTACATTTACTCAACAGACATGTGTAGTATGAGAGTAAAATTTGTGATCTTAGCGCCATGTATCTGTAGGTGGTGAGTGATAATCATAGTTTATTTTATTTAAAGATCCATCTCTTCTATCAGCCTCATCAAATAAAGTATGTGGGGAAGGAATCGCAGTGGAGATTTTCATTGGGATTCCTATTGCTCTCTTGATAGTGACTGTCTTTGTGATAATTATTGTTTATTTTATTTAAAGACCCATCTCTTCTATCAGCCTCATCAAATAAAGTATGTGGGGAAGGAATCGCAGTGGAGATTTTCATTGGGATTCCTATTGCTCTCTTGGTAGTGACTGTCTTTGTGATAATTGCAGTTTATTTTATTTAAAAAATATCTCTTCTACCAGCCTCATCAAATACAGTATGTGGGCAAGGAATCGCAGTGGGGATTATCATTGGAATTCCTATTGCTCTCTTGATAGTGACTGTCTTTGTGATAATTGCAGTTTATTTTATTTAAAGACCCATCTCTTCTACCAGCCTCATCAAATACAGTATGTGGGCAAGGAATCGCAGTGGGGATTATCATTGGGATTCCTATTGCTCTCTTGGTAGTGACTGTCTTTGTGATAATTGCCGTTTATTTTATTTAAAGGTGAATCTCTTCTACCAGCCTCATCAAATACAGTATGTGGGCAAGGAATCGCAGCGGGGATTATCATTGGGATTCCTATTGCTCTCTTGGTAGTGATGGTCTTTGTGATATTTGCAGTTTATTTTATTTAAAGGTGAATCTCTTGTACCAGTTTCATCGAACAAAGTAACTGGAGAAGGAATTGCAGTAGGGATTGGGATCGGGATTGTTGTTGCAGCTGCAGCAATGATTGTGGTTATCGTTATTTTGTGGCGACGAGGTTATGTGTGTGCATCTTCAAAATCAGGTAAGACTATTAAGGAAAACCGAATATGTAAATATAATTAAAAAAATTATTATTCAATTGATAATAGTTTAATTTCTATTATGTACATTATTATATTACAAGTTGCGTTATTCTGTCCTCACGTATACATTTAACAAGTATGGTATAAACCTGTAACACATGTATTGCTTTTGTTTGTATCGTTTGGTATTTTTTCTTATTTTGTCACTAAGATGTGTTTTGATATATTTTACATTAAGGCACATTTTATACTCAGCAACAAAAGAAAGGCAGATATTGATTTAGTTTATTATTTTCAAAAGTATTTTGTTTGAATCCCATTAGGTTTTGGTCTAATAAAATCTAGTGAACATTTTAGGCCCATTTTGGCAGTCTGCTTATCTATTTAAATTTACCATGAACATTTTTATTTTGGCGTTTCTTTTGTTGTTCAGTGTATTATGGCTAAACGTTGACTTCTAGGTTCATAAGGATTACTTTAACATATTGTTTGTTTACACGTGCTTATTATTTTGTATCTTTTATCTCCTTTTTTGTTGTTGTTTTGACAGATGGGAAGCAGTCTGAAGCTAGCGTGTAAGTATAATATTACGAAACTTTCGTACACATATACACACACACATTACACCACACACAGTGACTCATGCACACACAAACACACTCGTGGATAACACCACCAACAACAAACGTGCACACACTATCACGTTGTGCAAGCAGACATACATACAAACACGTTGGCTTATTTTAAACATTAATTTATTCATTTATGTTTTGGGACCCTTTCTGAAGTAACGTAATACAAAAATCTGACATTTTATACCTCTCCTTAACATAACCTTTCCTGTCACTTTGACATAATTTGTATTTTTGTTTCATGATTGAGGCAAAGAATACTCATAAACAAATCACTTGGAAGGAACAAAATGACCATACTGTCTGCATTGTATTTTATGAATAAAAATGAGACATTGTTTCTAAAATGTTACCTAACGTTTGATAAAACCCCTCCCTGAATATATCTTCGGTTGTTACTTTCTTTCAGCTTTATATATAAACAGTCATAGTCTGAATGACAGAAATAGTGTGATAACTACATTTTGGGTACTGCGAGAGAAATAGTGTGATAACTACATTTTGGGTACTGCGAGAGAAATAGTGTGATAACTACATTTTGGGTACTGCGAAAGAAACAGTGTGATAACTACATTTTGCGTACTGCGAGAGAAATAGTGTGATAACTACATTGTGGGTACTGTGAGAGAAATAGTGTGATAACTACATATATGGTATTGGTACTATAACTTGGTTTGTTGCTCTGTTACAGACACCAACATGTATCGTTAGATGACACAAGACATGGACACAGTAAAGGTAAATTTATTATTTTAATTACTGGCATGTTTATGATTTCTCTCTATGCGTTTTTTTATATATCTTCATCCACTACACACACACACACACACACACACACACACACACACATAGATAGATATACACATTGTACACATACTAAATAAATACAATATATTGTATCTGTCTGTTTATAAACTTGTTCTGTGAACACATATATGTGTTAATTATTTTGATATGATGCTACACTACTGCTTATTGTTTAATGATGTTTAAATTTTTTTCCTTTGAGATGATGGTTATCGCCCCCAATGCGAACAGGAAATAGACTGTGTGTTGTACACTAAAGTGACCTTTTGAAACATTTCAACGTATCGGAAATCCTTGAATTGAAGATTAAGCTTCTATTTTTGTGTGCGACTCTGAAACTAGACCTCTAATCACAACAGGCCTCTATTCGAGTCAGAATTCTAGTTTTTCATGGACTATTTTCTACAATAGCCTTATTGTAAGATCATATTCTAATGTAGACTTCCAAACCTTTTTGAAAGTGAAAACGTCTTACCTTACTGAGAAATTAAATGTTTTCTCCATACATGTAGTTTTCGCTTTTCAAGCTAGGCCACTATGTTCTTCGTGATGCTGTGAGACCCAACCTTTAGGTGTTTATTCAAGGCAGACCTTTACTCAAGGAATTAAGACCTCTATTCAAGCAGGCCTCTATTCAAAGCAGGCCTCTATTCAAGGCAGGCCTCTATTCAAGGCAGGCCTCTATTCAAAGCAGGCCTCTATTCAATGAAGACCTCTATTCAAGGCAGGCCTCTATTCAAGGAAGACCTCTATTCAAAGCAGGCCTCTATTCAAGGAATACCTCTATTCAAGGCAGGCCTCTATTCAAGGAAGACCTCTATTCAAGGCAGACCTCAATTAAAGGCAGGTTTCTATTCAAGGAAGACCTCTATTCAAGGCAGGCTTCTATTCAAGGCAGGCTTCTATTCAAAGCAGGGCTCTATTCAAGGAAGACCTCTATTCAAAGCAGGCCTCTATTCAAGGCAGGCTTCTATTCAAGGAAGACCTCTATTCAAGGGAGGCTTCTATTCAAGGCAGGCTTCTATTCAAAGCAGACCTCTATTCAAGGAAGACCTCTATTCAAAGCAGACCTCTATTCAAGAAAGACCTCCATTCAAAGCAGGCCTCTATTCAAGGCAGGCTTCTATTCAAGACAGGGCTCTATTCAAGGATTGTATGTTTTTCAGAACTCGGTAATTTAGATGATCACGGTAATTCAGATGATCAGACAAACACTTACGAGGGACTGGGAACTCGAGAAGATACGCTGTATGCAAAAATGGAACTTTATGAAAATGTCAAAACCTGAGGTATACACATGTTATAAAATTGGCTTATTAAAAACGACTTTTTCATTTTTCTTTGTTTGAATGATTTTTTTTTTAACGATCTCCCATACTGGTTTGAAACGAAGATAAATATAAAGAATAAATTCCAAAACAGCTTGCTTTTGGCAGGAATTGCAGCCCATTGTGACATCTTTTGGACAACTGCCAGAAAAAACTTGCTGTCAGGTGGAAGTTATCTAATTTGAAATAAGTGCCTCTCCACTATTATTATTTTATCTTATTTTAGTGCTTATATCCAACTGAGGTTCAAGCACGTTGTGCTGGGCACACATATCAACAATATCGACTGTCCAGGGCAGTGGGTTAGTGGTGAGTGAAAGAGTAGCTGGTGTAGTGGTCATACACCTACCCACTGAGTTGTTAAACTCACTCTGATTGGGAGCCAGTACCGAGATATGAACCCAGTACCTACCAGCCGTAAGTCCGATGGCTTAACCACTACACCACCGAGGTTAGTTACCATTATTATTACCCCAGCGATGACTTGTAATTAGGAAAATTTAATAAAAACTGTTAACGCGTGTATTATCCTCTATAAATCATTAAAACTCGCAGAAAATATTTAAAATAATTTCGCCAGTGTCAGGATCATGGGGAAGGTACCTCGTTACGGTAAGCAAAGTTTTGACAAAAAACATGATGTAAAGATCTGTGCAAGTTGCATTCATGGAAGATATAGCATAAGAGACGAAATGTTATAAACTATATTCATGTGTAATTTTATTTTTATCCTGTTTCACAGGTTTGTAATTTGTTAAATATGGATTGTCACAGCCACAAACTATTTATTTTTCCACTTTTTTTGCAGAAGTCATTTCGGAAAGATAAGTGACAACTGGTTGGAGGATACGTTATTCCAGAATTATTGTGTACGATGTGCACGTAACAATGGAACGTTTTCTGTTGGACTCTCCGAGACCAAGTCTCAATATGCCTATTGACACACCACTGACTAAACTGATGTCATACTTTGTTTTTATATTCAAAGTGAAAATAATGGGCAGTTTTAACTCAGAAAGTGCATTTCCATAGTTTAGGTGCGCCGCTGAACAAATGAGATATGAAAAGAGTCTTTATATATATATATATATATATATATATATATATATATATATATATATATATATATATTTATATATATTTATATATATATGTGTGTGTGTGTGGGGAGGGGTGGGTTCTATATGTAAAACCAGTCTTAGGTTGTATAATATTCTGTACATAGTTATGTATGAGTTATGTTAGAGTTGTATTATATATTGTACATGGTTATTAGAGATTGTTTTTGTTTTCTAATTTATATTTCCTGGTTTGAATTAAAAATTGGTTTAAAACAATTAAAATATTTATGAAGTCTTCACTTATTGATTAGGATCTTATTAAGAAATTAACAGTTTCTGTTAACATTCTGTGAACATTACAAAACAATTAGATGGCTGTTGTTGAACAATGACGTTTTATTGTGATATCTCTTTTTCTACTGACATTCAATCAGTGAGGACTTGTGTTTTACCGTGTCTCTCAGTTGTTAAGTATTAACATGATGAAAATATATATTTCTTCAAGTGTACATATACTAATATTTTTGTTATTTGGAATATAATATTAATGTTATTTGGAATATAATATTAATGTTATTTGGAAATAATATTTTTGTTATTTGGAATATATTATTTGGAAATAATATTTTTGTTATTTGGAATATAATATTAATGTTATTTGGAATATAATATTTTTGTTATTTGGAACATAATATTAATGTTATTTGGAATATAATATTAATGTTATTTGGAATATAATATTTTTATTATTTGGAACATAATATTAATGTTATTTGGAATATAATATGTTTGTTATTTGGAACATAATATTAATGTTATTTGGAATATATTTTTGTTATTTGGAATACATTAACATTCCTTATTTTTATACAGAATACATGTAGATGAATATAATTGTATACATTTGGATATTTTATCTATATTATGACAGAATGTTTTCTTTTACATGTATATATTACTACTTACTTTTAGAAGTTTATGTAAATATTATTCATATAATATGTTATTAATAGCAGGAATTAAGCCTGCACTTATGCATGCTGTGTAAGAAAGGACACTTACACTAAGTTACAGTGATGTTTGGCTCACCAATCAGCTGGGCATAGGCTCTTCCGGCTGTGGCTCTTCAGCTAGGTTTCCCTTGTATATTTTAGCCAGCTGTGCGAGTCAGCTGACGTCAACTGATCATTGGCAGTGCGCGTAGCATATAGTTGGGTTTCCCTTGTATATTTTTAGCCAGCTGTGCGAGTCTGCCAACATTGACTGACCAATGGCAGTGCGCGTAGTATATACATTGCTGAGAGGGAACGTTTGCATTGGGGAACCTTTTAAAATTGTAAAGGGATATTTTTTTAATGAAGCTATGTCTGCTCATAATTATTATGGCAAAGATACAAATTATTGACGCCGTATCATATTTTGCATTGATGCAAGAGTGGAAATAATTGGGGATTCCCTGATGGGATCAGATGCTGGGTCTCGCCAATCAGTTGATTGTTTGGGATGCCCCAACCAATCGGATGGAAGTTTGGTTTGAAAACCTCTGCGGGTTTCAGGCAGAGCCACTTTAATTTGAATTTTCATTGAGCGCAGATATTAGTTATTAAAAGCGAATTTTACTTTTCTTTATATATGTATTTGTTCTACCAAAAGACGGTGTAGGATCTAAACTCGTCAGCATTATAGCAGTGGTGCCTCCTAATCGATGTTTGTCAAGCAGGACAGTTAGGGCAGGGCCCAGAAGCTTGGAACTAAAGAGAATTTTCAAAATGGCGCTCAATGAACAGGACGTCCGAGACTTCTACATTGTACCCGAGTGGTACAGGTTTCAGGAATTTGAAGTAGAACGCTTATTTAATATTATGTGTGCATCGGACAGTTTAATACAGGCCCTTTTTTCCGTTTCTCTGGACTGTGGAGCAATGTGTTTTTCGTGTTTTTTCTGCGATGACACCATTCAACCGTGGACCGCTGTGTTGCGTAGGAGCTACAGGCCGCCAGTCTTGAAAACAACAAACAAAAATGGCCGACTCTGAGTAAATGTTGGTTGAGGAAGGCCGTGTGCGGACATGGGCATCAGTCAAGAATTTTTTTATTGAGACCATGGAAGTGGTGATGTCCTTAGGGTTTTCCTCCATGGAGGCCTTGTCATGTTTGGAAATGGACAACTTGAAGAAAACAAAGTTGCCAATCGGCCAACAAAAACTTCTCATAAAAAGTATTGCATCCACTTTCCAAAGTGAACCAGCAACCACTGCAGTACCTCAAATAGCAAGAGAACACCAAGAGGGAGTGCAAGCGGAAAAGCCTGGCCAGCAGCACACAGATGAACAGGAAGCCGACCCACCCACAGTCCAAACCACATCAGCAGACAATGAGTTTGTCCAGCAGCTCCTGCAGCAATTTGAGAGCCATCAGACAACTAACGATGAATTTGAACTCATCTGTAGGTCAGGATCTAGGAAACCTAAGTTAGAAAATATCACGCTCATCCTGTGGTCAGGGGCGAATATAGCGATACTACACAGGCTAGTACAGGAGGGTACCCTACCCATGGGGCAAATTATTGACTATCTGTCTTACACATCCCATGTATACAGCCTGATCAGCACATATGATTTGGTGTCCGTGTATGTATATGATAGAGAATACAGGCGATTACAGAACTTGCATAAATTTAGATGGGGAACAGCTGTGGGCCACCTATCAACAGGGTTTCTCAGGATAAGGCAGACATCGCAAGTACAGGGTCAGGCATTCAAACCCAAATATGCACCAAACAGGCCCAAACAAAATTTTGCTACACACACAGGGGATGGCAAGATTATTTGTAGAAAATTCAATTCAAAATTTGGGTGCCTCCTCAACGGGTGCAAGTATGAACATGTGTGCAGTGTACCCGGCTGCTTTAAAATGCACCCAGGCTCGCTGCATTCAGAATTAAAAAAACACCAGTAAAAACTTCGTGTGGCCTAAACCTGGCAGCTTGGGAGGATGAATTACACTGTGAAGATTTTGATAGGGAGTTCATTTTGGAGGGCATCCAAAACGGCTTTGATATCTTTGGAAAAAAATCTAATACTGTTCCGACTGAAATGGATAATCATAATTCAGCATGGCCACATAGCCCTTTATATAAAAAAGCCTCAGCAAAGATAGAGGAAGAAATTTTAAATGGGAACTATATTGCCTTTGATAAAATAAAAAAACCATTATAGTAAGTCCGCTAGGAGTAATACCAAAAGCAGATGGTGGGGTGCGTATAATTCATGACTGTAGCAGACCTGTAGGTAAAGCAGTGAATGGAAAGTTAGAAAAACAGCGTTTTCAAACAGTAGATAGTGCCACTCAGCTCATAAAGGAAGGCTACTTTATGGCCAAAGTTGATTTAAAATCTGCATACAGGTTGGTTAATATAAGCAAACACAGTCAGCTAATGATAGGGCTAAAATGGCAAGTTGATGGGAAAAAACTATATTTTTATGATACTAAACTCCCATTTGGTTCCAAAATGGCACCATGCATATTTCATAGACTATCCCAAGCTGTCAGACGAATTATGTCACGCAAAGGTTTTACGAATATTGTAGCATACAGAGACGATTTCTTAATATGCGAAACTACACAAGCAAAATGCAAAATGCGCAAAGGCTCTTGCCGAGCTGAACCATCTTGTCTGAAAATTGGGGTTTATGGTCAACTGGAGCAAGGTGGTAGATCCTACCCAGCAGCTAATTTTTCTGGGGATTGAGATAAACTCGAATGAAATGCAACTAAAGCTTCTGGCAGAGAAACTCGCAGCCCTCAAGCAAGAACTGGCTGCTTTTGGAAAGCGTAACCGAACAACAAAAAGGCAGTTGCAATCTTTGGTGGGAAAGTTAAATTGGGCGGCAGCAGTAGTGTATGGTGGTCGTGTTTTTCTGTGCAGGCTCATAAATGCAATTAAGTTGATTCAGCAGCAACACCACAAAGTTAGGTTACACGCAGATATTTGCAAAGACATAGATTGGTGGCAACGGTTTATGTCTCGTTTTAATGGGAAATCCCTACTATTGGATAAGCTCCCAGTGTCCGCAATCTATACAGATGCCTGTATGGAAGAAGCAGGAGGTCACTGGGGAGACAACTGGTACTATTGCAATTGGCAAATAGATTTGCCATCAGCATTTCACCTTCATATTAATGAAAAAGAAGTCCTTGCAATGGTTATGGCTGCTCATCACTGGGGGCACATGTGGGCTAATCACCGCATATGTCTTTTCAGACAACATGGTTACAGTGTCAAGTATCAACAAATGCACTTCACATAATAACACTATCATGGGATACCTGCGATATTTATTTTGGCTCTCAGCAAAATTTAATTTCCATATTATCGCACACCACATTAAGGGAAAGAACAATGAAAAAGCAGACATAATATCTAGGCTGCATGAGCCTAAAGCATTTCACTCCTTTTTAAGCTATTTGTCATGTCCTGTTCCCATAGGCATACTGCTTGAACACATCTCAACCAGGTCTCTTTCATTTCTTCTGTCTAGGCATGCGTGGAGATGAACCGCCTGCAGTGCTGGATACTAGAGTTCGAAACCTGAGATTAGTGTCTTCGCCCAGTCTACCAAAAAAACCTTACTCAACATATTTGAGCACATATCTACATTTTTGTACGTTGTTCAATATACCAGTTTTCCCTATCTCATATACTGACCTAGGGCGGTATGTTGCCTATTTGTCATTGAAGTTGAAATACAGATCTATAAAAAATTACTTAACTGTAGTACGACTTCTTCATCTGGAAGCTGGTCACCCCAATCCTTTGGACTGTCATTTCATAAACTCCATAATTAAAGGGGCGCGCAGGATGTTGGGTGACACAGTGTGACAAAAAGCACCTATCACACAACAGATTCTGCTGGACATCTTTAGCCAGTTGAATTTCAAATATACAAAAGATCTTGCATTTTGGGCAGCATGTGTAGTTGCCTTTTTCTCCTTTTTCCGCAAGTCTAATCTGTTGGTCCCTTCCCTTTTGGCCTTTGACCCAGATACGCATTTGAGCCGACACAATGTGTGGTTCACTATACAAGGAGCCATTCTAAAAGTACTTTGGTCCAAAACATTTCAGTACAGGGAAAGGGCCCTAATAATTCCCCTGCCTTTCATACCCAATTCTCCCCTATGTCCCAGCACTGCACTTTGGCTGGCCATTAAGACAGTGCCTTGCCAATCCCTGCAGGCCCCAGTGTTCCAGTATAAAACTAGTGTAGGCACCATCCCCTTAACGCATAGGGTGTTTGTGTCTCATCTCAAGTGTTGCCTACAGGCATGTGGAGTTGATCCTGACAAGTACACAGGGCATAGTTTTCGACGAGGTGGGGCCTCCTTTGCCTTAGAGTGTGGGGTTCCAGCGGATCTCATACAGACTCAAGGAGATTGGCGTAGTGATGCCTATAAAAATTACATTGATCCATCCCTGGGTGAACGGCAAAGGGTCGCGAGTTTATTGGGTCATGCAGTGGGTAGAGTCAAATTCAATTAGTGGTTACTGCCCCTTTTAGTGCCTAATCTTTATGTATATATGTGTATAGTTAAGTTTTTTGTCTGTTATCTGCCAGGACAGCTACCTACATTGTAATAATCAGTGATAACTGTATATCTGCTATGTTTGTGTGTTGTTGTTGGTATTTATCTCCAACTGCCCACACAGGTTTTTGGATTCTATGATACAGTTGAACAATCCACTATACGGTGTGTCTTTGTAGTGAGAAAATCATTGTTTGGTAACCTGTGGCGGATGATAGCAGACTTTACTGATTGTGACTTTCACAAAAATTGTGGGAGACATATATGTGATGCATATGCCAAGTGTGTGTAACGTATCATTTATTGCCAGAAGTCCTTTTGGTTCACCTACATCCTACACATATCCTATTTACCACAGGTTTGGGTTGTTTTGGAATACATGGTTATTAATTTGTGTTTTAAATTCATTGTGTGCATTCAATGAATGCAGGGAATGCATTTGCGCATTCCATTTTCAAAATAAAACCATGATTTTCTCCCAAACCTGTGAGTTTTGTTTTGTTTTCTTATATATGTATGTACTGATGTTAATGTAAATATTATTCATATAATATGTTATTAATAGCAGGAATTAAGCCTGCACTTATGCATGCTGTGTAATAAATGGCAAATACACTAAGTTACGGTGATGTTTGGCTCACCGATCAGTTGGGCTGTGGCTCTTCAGCTAGGTTTCCCTTGTATGTTTTAGTCAGCTGACGTCAACTGACCATTGGCAGTGCGCGTAGCATATAGCTGGGTTTCCCTTGTATAATTTTAGCCAGCTGTGCGAGTTTGCCAACATTGACTGACCAATGGCAGTGCGCGTAGCATATACATTGCTGGGAGGGAACGTTTGCATTGGGGAACCTTTTAAAATGTAAAGGGATATTTTTTTAATGAAGTTATGTCTGCTCGTAATTATTATGGCAAAGATTCAAATTATTGACGTCGTATCATATTTTGCATTGACGCAAGGGAGTGGAAATAATTGGGGATTCCCTGATGAGATCAGATGCTGGGTCTCGCCAATCAGTTGATTGTTTGGGATGCCCCAACCAATCGGATGGAAGTTTGGTTTGAAAACCTCTGCGGGTTTCAAGCAGAGCCATTTTAATTTGAATTTTCATTGAGCGCAGACGTTAGTTATTAAAAGCGAATTTTACTTTTCTCCCACTGTCCCACCCTTTGTACCAGTATTCCTGTTTACACATGTTCTGGGGACCCATTTCATGCCAGGTCACCCCTTCCATAAACCATATGTCTGCCCCTGAAAATAAGTAGGGAAGCATAAAAAATGGAACTACATTTCTATACAGATAATAATTACTATCATGATTCTGACTAGTATACTAGTTCCACTTATGTAGCCTTTGTATTCATTGAAGGTGGTAGTATCCTAAGACTGAGCGACGTCCTTAATATATATATATATACATAATTACACTGGGGTAGTACTATATATGGCAAAAAATTCAGTAGCTTCTTAAAACGAATGTTGTTCTACCAGAAAATATGCTTCGAATGATATCAAAATAATTTCTATACCATTTTTTTCCCAGGTCAAACCGTTCAATGATCAGACTAACAGTCAAAAATGATTTTGAGGACATATTTAAGAACTTTAAACAGTAAAACATGCTTTATTTCAACTATTTAGCTAACTTTTTAACTTTTAAACATTATAAGTAATTAGTAGTAACTAAATAAAACATACCCATTAGTCCAAAATGTTGAACTCAAGTACTCAAGAATCAAACGTGACCCGGACCCGAGTATCCGACACTTACACTAGATAATAATGAGACTAAGGAATAAAGTAAAATAGCAGTAAAATATAACTTTGTCAAGAATGGGTAAATGTCCATGGAAAACATACTTGATCAGTAACAGTAGCATGGGACCATGGTAATTTTAGGTACTTAATAATTGTACTAGTATATTTTAAAAGTGCTTTGTAATTTTATTATAATTATGAGTTGAAGAAACTTTTTAACTGTTGCTTGAACAATGCAGAAAGTACACACGTGCCTACCCCTGCTCAATGAACGAAAAAACCCGTAACACTGCTGATTTCCTTAGCTACTGGACTTTCTACACATCTTACTGTGAGCTTACTGTCAGACTTGGAACGTTAACAAACCGTACAGTGGTAGAAATTAGGAACTATTTTCACTGACCCGGAGGACTAGTAGCTGAAAAAAGTTACTAGTCCCCAGGAAAAATCACTAGCTCCCCACCTACCCACTCTTCATTATTGAAGCAGTTTGAAAAGACCAAATATATATGGGAACTATACACGGCAACTAAAATAAGCGTAACGTACAAGAACGAACAGTGTTTTCACAGGTCGAGTTCAAGTATAACACGTTACACCAACTTGGTTGTCATTCAGCAAATGTGTGATTTTTGGTGTTTTTTTAAATTACCCCCTTCCCCAAGGCGGCAGCAAAGGGTGGAGTGTTTACACAAAAACCCCATAGCAATTATAATATTAAATTAATTTAAGTCATAAAACTCGGGAATTATCTTTACTGTTACTGAATTATTTTATTCTATAATCCTAATACACTTGGATGTCCATTGGTAAACTCAAAACTCTCCACTCCAGACGTTTGGAAGCAACTAGTTAAAATCGATGGATGCCAACATGATCTATTACAATGCGTTTAATTAAAGACTATTTATTACCGACGAAACGAACACAAAACACACTCACACACACACACACACACACACACACAAAGAAAACATGATTTCCCTTCTGAACATGCCTCATCTATAATTGGAATATTATGGCAATTTTTGGAATTCGAAAACAAAAACAGGAAAGTTCTGATTGTGTTTGCAGTAAATATCCGGATTTATCGAGACCAAACGAAACTGCGACACTTTTGACTTTGTCAACCTGTCATGGCAATTTATTTTGATGAAATACATCTACAGTTTAATGAGTCATTCTACAGTGTCACTTTTATGTCCCTGCACAATTTCTTGTTTATTTATATATAGAAAACTAAATTTGTTGTCTTTGATGATACCTTATTAATAATATCATCCTGTCATAGCATTTGTTTCTTTCTGGTAGAGATTTTATTCGACATTAGTGTAAAATGTCATTGGTGTACCAAGTACCTGTCCCAAGTACAACACTATACATAACATGCACTGTTAAAATATATAACAGAAGACATAACACTGAATACCTTTAATGTAATACGTACTGATGGCTGACTTACTCACTAAAGAAAGAATCTTGTAAATATTTTCCGTATTCAAAAGATGGTGGGCAATATAATCTTGTGCCTGGAGTTTTATGTCATTGGTGTTACTGTATATACTTATGAGAAAAAACCCCAAAACTAAATGCTCTTTGAATGAAACATTCCGCCGGTAGATATCGGCCATCAAACTTATTTGTCAAAAACATCAGACATATGAACAGTTGTGAATAGTTTTCTTTAAATGTCATTAATATGTTGTCAAAATATAAAAGTAAGTTTATTCACTGTCTTTGGTGTTGCGATCGTATTTATGTAATGGTTAATAATTTTAAGAAACTTTTTGTACATTATTGTAGACATATCGTATGTCTGCTACAACATGCACTTTTTTTTACTTTTCTCTACTGTTTCTTTAGAGAGCATGAATTAATAATGCACTTATTTGGTGCATTGGTGTTTCCTGTCATTGGTGTTACCAGGTACTGAGTAACACCAATGACCATTAGTAACACCAATGGCAATGCGTTTGAACAAGATGACGTTTTCCTCGCTTTGCATATTTTTAGAGATGATTTGAAAATTAAAGGGACTTGTGCAGCATCATAGTTGCATAATGGCACTTTGGGTAAAATAAATGTTTTGCTGTGATGTAAAGACTATATCTTCAACGTCTCTAACTGCGTTATGCTAGGTTCGCACAATTAACATCCGATTTGTTTTCATCGGCTTGTCGTTCATTTGTGAGGTTTGTCATCAGTTAGTGAAGATTTCCATTTACAATAAAGTTCTGACAAGTAAGTATCTAAATACAAAACTTTACAAACCCTTAAAATAATTTAGTTTACTATAGTCCGTCCCATCCTTCTACAATTTAAGTCGTGTTTTTTCTTCTTTTTTTTTTTTTCTTTTTTTAGGGGGGTGGGGGGTAATAATTCCAGTTTGGTTTGACGTAAGAAGACAAGTAAAAGTGTTTTGGAAATAAAAAATAAAAACTATTTTTGTGTCCAATTTATAAAACAATCGGCTCAGAAATAAATAGCATGTAGTAAATTTCATAGTATGAAAAAAGGTGTTCCCTGTGCATGGAACCATTGGTAAAACGCGGACCTGTCAGTAATGCTGGACAAACTGATTTTTTCTCTTTTTTAAAAAATATTAAACAAAGTGTTCGTCCATTGTGCATAGTTCATAAATATATATTTTATCATGTAGTTGTTTTTAAAAATTGAAAATGTCGAACTGCTCATACGCGATAATATTATTTTTCCAAATGCTAAGCTGCAGTTAGAAACTACTAACCTTTCCTGTTTAAGAGGTTAACTTTATCACAAAGAAAAGTTAAAATAATACCGAAAATGTACAGTGAAACCCCTCAAAACCGGACCCTTGGTAAACCGGAATTCCCTCAAAACAAGACGTTTTACACGGTCCCGTGATTTGCATATCTTTTAACACTAAAATTTACCCCTCTAAACCGGAAACCCCTCTTAACTGCACCGGACGAAATTATCCAGTCCCATTGTGTTCCTGTAATGCAAATTTTACCTCAATCAGAAAACGGGGCGGTCACACAGACATCAATAATTACTGCATTACTTAAACTTTTAATACCCACTCAGCTGATAACGTGATTGCGTACGCAGAGCTAATTACATGTGGCATGATGTGCGCATGCTCCAGTGTCACTGTTTTGCAGTTGACAAATACCAATTAAGGGATCAATTAACAGCTTTGATGTTTAAATAACTGGAGGAAACATATGTACTCCCTTTATTCTGTGCTTGATTGTTACAAAGTTAGATTAACTTAAAAATTTGACTGAGCTCCTTTTCATAGCCTACATGTACGTCTTATGACTGAATGGCAAAGCAACTAGGAATTTAATTAATTTTTCCAAATGTTTGAACCCTTTTCGTTGTGTGTGTGTGTGTTTTTTTTTTCTTTGCAAAGTTTATTTAACAAAACAAAAGAGTAACCAAGAGTAAAATTGTTTGACTTGGTTTGGTGGAAACTCAACAGTGTTTCATTTTAGTATTTATTTTGGACATGTTGGAATGTCCAGCAAAACACCACCATGTTGAATTATCGCTTGATGATAGAGAACACCAACCAACCAAACGGTTTCCTCAAGCTAATTT
>NC_054710.1:43971709-43988333 GCF_016097555.1 Gigantopelta aegis
GGTAGTGCGTTTATGACCGGGGTATTTCTCTGGCGAAACTGTCGACAGTAAAGTCTGGCCATCTGTAAGATATATACCGACTCCTGGGAGTTGTGATAGGTGAGGTACCGCGTTGTGCCCCAGGCAATAGATCGCTGTCTCTGAGATGTTTTGCATAAATAGATAGGGATTTGAGATATATCGGGGGACAGAAACAATGGAAGAAGTATCCAGGGTGAACGGACGTCGTCAACTGAACGATCTATATAGTTTTCAGTCCGGACGTGGTAAATATATTTTTCTGGTATAACCTTGGATGTGATTGATGTGACTTTAAATATTTTTAATACTGTATGATACCAAGATATTATTTAGACAGTGTTTTCCGGTAATCTGACGAAGTAATTGTAGGCTTCACTGTTCTAAAATATTAAAGCTAGCCGGTCAATCCTAGAGGAACCTAGGTACACTGTAGGTTATTGTCTTTAGGGTTTGATATGTACCAGTATTAATTCTGTATTACAAGGTTACCTGAATGAGTAGTAAAGGTTAATTAAAAATTAACCAGTTAGAAATAGAGTTGTAATTCCTTTATTAATTAAGTTCCCTGGCAGCGTTTCTCAATATCAACACGTGTGGGTGTTGTGTCACGGTGAAGAGATTAGAATATTGTGTAAACTAGACACCTAGAGATTAACTAATTAAGTGTTTAGCTCTGGGTTGTTATTATATTGTTGTTGCTAATTAACTACTGCGGCAAGTACATTTGTCAGCGTCAAAGTTAATACATATTCCAAAGTGTATTGTGTTTTGTTGTGTTTTCTAGTGAACTAAGCGTGCTACATATATATATATATATTTATATAAGATCTTATCTCTGATATACCTAGAGCCGAGCCACTCGGGTATTAGACTGCCCGATACAGAGAGATCTAAAAGATATACAGTTAGAAGAGATATTTGGATAATCGTGTTTTATTCAGTTACGGGTATTATAGGATCCCCGTGACAGGAGTAAAAATTGGGGTGCTCGTCCCGGATCTGAAACGGGACATACATATTTAAAAAGTATTGTTTGTAAATGGGGGCTTTGTAAATTATTTTTACAAATTCAACTAGACGTAGCAACGTGGTTCACTAGGAAAAAACTATAATAAGTGGTGTCATACTTAAACATGGATAGAATTGCTGGATAGGCCTACGCTCAGTGTAGGTGGAGATTTAAGCGAGGCGCGTAAGGCCGAATTAGTTGAATCGCGAGTGAGCGAGAAATTTTATTTAACATCAGCTAAAACATTAGGAGATATAAA
Organism: Gigantopelta aegis; assembly: GCF_016097555.1. Classification (NCBI taxonomy): domain Eukaryota; kingdom Metazoa; phylum Mollusca; class Gastropoda; order Neomphalida; family Peltospiridae; genus Gigantopelta; species Gigantopelta aegis. The sequence continues at coordinate 43,972,999 of NC_054710.1, forward strand.
TGGGGACAATTATTATTCAGGGAAGTTTTTTTGGTGATAGGCCTGTTATGTGAAGACAGTGAGATTGTTCCAGAGATAGAGATAAATGAATTAAGTGTGGAACAACAGTTAGCTTTTAAAAAACTTGAGTACGAAAGAGAAGAACGTGCATTAGATGGAGAAGTGAGAGAGAGAGAATAGAGAGAGAGAGAGAGAGAGAGAGAGAGAGAGAGAGAGAGAGAGAGAGAAGAGAGAGATAGGGATAGAGAATTCCACTTAGCAAAATTAAAAGTGGAACATGAGTTAAAGTTGAATACTGAAGAAGTTAGACGAGAAGCAGGAAATGGGTTTAACATGTCGGAGGCTTATAGATCAGTGCCTGTATTTGACGACCAGGAGGTAGACATGTTCTTCCAACTTTTTGAACGGGCCGCTAAGCAGCTAAATTGGCCGCAGTCTAAGTGGACCTTGTTAGCCGTGTCTAAGTTTAAGGGGAAGGCTAGCATAGCTTATAATTCAATGAGTGATGCGCGAGCAAGTCAGTACGACCTAGTTAAGTTTGCAGTGTTGAGGGCTTATGAGTTACGACCTGAGGATTATCGTTTACGGTTATAGCGAGTTGAAAAAAAACGCAGGGTCAGTCTTATAGTGAGTTCGTGGACTAAAGAAAGCAGGGATGTTTGGATAAAAGGGTGGTTTCTCATCAGGTAGGGGTCAGTATACCGAGTTACGGGAAGTGTTGATCTTACAAGATATTAAAAATGGATTACCAGTTAGCTTACGTATTCATTTAGAGGATCATGATATAAAAAAAATAGAGGAGGCAGGCATAGTGGCAGATGATTACCTGTTAATACACAAAGCTCAGGCAGTACAGGGTAGCTCTGTACAACAGGGTGATAAGAAGAAATTTCAGCAAGGTTTTTTTCCCGGGAAAGTCACTATTCGGGGGGGAGAGTCATCATAGTTGGTCAGCTAGTCGGACAAGGGAATGCACCTGGTGGGCAAACGTAAGGATAAACATGAAATTATCAGCCAATGCACGCACTTTCCATCCACATTGCAGTTACTGTAAAAAGGATAACCATCTTGTCGGGGACTGTTTTAAAAGGAAACGCGATAATGCGCAAGTGGTCGATTTAGTGAGGTAAGCTCCGTTAGCGATAGAGTTATTGGTTAGTCCCATGGCAGAGAAAGTAAACCCGTATGTGTCCACTGGTATGGTTTGTGATGTGAAACAAGAGTTGAGTCCTAAGGCAATATCAATCTATCGGGATAGGGTGTAGCCAGTCGTTTATAACGTCAGATTGTTTAGCTGGTATTGAAAAAATCTAATTAAAATTAGCTCCACTATTACATGTGGATCTAACACCAGCCAGTTGGAGCTCATGTCCACCAATCAAAACCTTACTTGCAGAATCCTGCCAGTGATTTAAAACTAACAACACTGCGTAGTCCCCAATGTTCAGGTAACATTTCGTCTGTAAATAATAATTTAAATAGTGACCAATCACACTTCGCCTTTTATAACGTTATTTGGGAGCATACAAATTCTAAAAATATCGGGCGAGTCTATTTTAGTGGCCGCAGTACAGCGAACCATACAAATACGTACGGGATTCCAAAGTGTATTGTGTTTTGTTGTGTTTTCTAGTGAACTAATCGTGCTACATATATATATATTTATATAAGATCTTATCTCTGATATACCTAGAGCCGAGCCACTCGAGTATCAGACTGCCCGATGCAGAGAGATCTAAAAGATGTACAGTTAGAAGAGATATTTGGATAATCGTGTTTTATTCAGTTACGAGTATTATAGGATCCCCGTGACAGTGAGAGAGAATGCATGAATGAATGAATGTTTGTTTAACGACACCCCAGCACAAAAATACATATCGGCTATTGGGTGTCACAAATGGTAAGTGTATGCAAATATTATTTATATATATTCATGTAAAACCACAGTGTAAGGAGCTGTGAGAGAAAAGTATAATATAATACATAAAATCAAGGTAAGTATATTTTAAAAAATTTGTATAGAAGTCAAGTGTTTTAAAAAAAATTTACAATTAATTATTGATGTAATTTAAACGATTCCAAAACATTTGTGTTGCCAAATATACAATTTCTCGTCAGCTCGAGATGAACACACTCCACCAAGAGAGAGAGAGAGAGAGAGAGAGAGAGAGAGAGAGAGAGAGAGAGAGAGAGAGAGAGAGAGAGAGAGAGAGAGAGAGAGAGAGGACAGGACAGACAGACAGGCACAGACAGAGAGGAGAGGGACAGGAGAGAAGACACAGACAGAGAGATAAGAGTATAGGTATTTGAGGCCCCGGACCAGTGGTGGGGGTTGCGGAGGGCATGGATCACCATAGGAATATGTTTAAATATCAAAAGGTTAAAATAGGGCCTATAGCATCTCCAGACTTTTTAGCACAGTAACAGGAAACAAGAGACCATGGCCCTATCGGCCCTCACCTCTTCCGCAGCCCCTAATACACAATTTGAAGGAGAAACAACTTGTTCGAGACATGCAAATAGCATACATACAATATAGACATAGAATAGTGAAGATGTGGTGTGCCCATTAAGGCATAAAAAAAGTATTGAAACCGACCCTACCTAAGAAAAAAGGGCTTACCCTAATAACATTTTATTTTCTTCATTTGTTAAACTCTATATTTGATTATTCCTTTGTTAAACTGTTTATAGGGGGCCTACTAGTTGTGTATCTCTTTTGTAAGATGTAATATTTATCTAGGACGCATTTTCTTTTTATACTAAGCTTATATTGAAATTACTGACAAAAACACTACCAAAGGATGCTGTGATGGTGGTGTAAACAAATAACTCCAATGAAAAAAAGTAAAGTTTGTTTTATTTAACGACGCCACTAGAGCACATTGATTTTTTATCTTATCATCGGCTATTGGACGTCAAACATATGGTCATTTTGACACTGTTTTGAAGAGGAAACCCGCTGTCGCCACATAGGCTACTCTTTTTTCGACAGGCAGCAAGGGATCTTTTATTTGCGCTTCCCACAGGCAGGATAGCACAAACCATGGCCTTTGTTGAACCAGTTATGGATCACTGGTCGGTGCAAGTGGTTTACACCTACCCATTGAGCCTTGCGGAGCACTCACTCAGGGTTTGGAGTCGGTATCTGGATTAAAAATCCCATGCCTCGACTGGGATCCGAACCCAGTACCTACCAGCCTGTAGACCGATGGCCTGCCACGACGCCACCGAGGCCGGTCCCAATGAAAGTGAAAATGTTGAAATTAAAGTAATTGGTAGGAGTAGCCTGTGTGGTGGTCATGAGTTTACCTTCTCAGTGACTCAGTATCTATGCCAACTGTCAAAATTACCATGGGTCAAAATTATGAAGGCTCTTTTTCTGAAACACAGATGTTTAACACCAAATGTGCTGAGATGTAAAGAGCTTGTTTTGCAATGTCAGATTTGAATGAAGCACTTGAGGGCATAATAGAACAAAGTGACCATAACAAAATACTTTCCAAATTATAATCTACAATTTATTTACATAAATATCCTGAAACTGGAAATTTTAACATTTGTTCAGTTTATTTATTACCTTTTAAAATAAATGAGTTTTTGGTGGGTGTTTTGTTTGGGTTTTTTTGTTTTTTTTTTTTTTTAGGGGAGGGGGGGGGGTTTTGGGGGGAAGGCTCTTCTTTTTTTTTCTTTTTTCTTTTTGCCTAACTAGGACTATTTTGAAAATGTAGCAAAAACCCAACATTTTATTCTGCAGTGACTGTTAAGCCATATACTTTTGGGGGGAGTATGTTGACTACATTATGATAAATTCTAGCATGGCATTGAAAAAACCCACACTGGTGGACTGGAATTCTACATTTGCTTTTATATATTTTTTAGGGGGGGGGGGGAAGGGGAGGAAAGTAATTCAGTGTTCTTTGGTCATATGGTTGTGTTACCGATGTTAATGGAATTTATATGGGATGAGGTGGGATTGTGTAAGCACATGATGTTTAGTTTTAAACATATGTTATGTCTTTCTTTTTATTGTTTTATTTTGATTATATTTGATGTTTTAATTTTTTTTTTTTCTTTAGATTTTGTATATTTATGTATCTCTTCTTTGATGTTTTCGTTTGCTGTCTATATTACCGGTTTTATTCCAAAGTGTATTCTGGTTTTGTGTTTTCTATTTTGTGGTTTTTAGGTTTACTAATCCAGTGTTACATTATATATATTTTATAAAGATCTTATCTCTGATATACCTAGAGCCGAGCCACTCGAGTTATCAGAAGTGCCCGATGCAGAGAGAGAGGAGAGGTCTAAAAGATGGTACAGGTTAGAAGAGAGATATTTGGAAATAATCGTGTTTATTCAGTTACGAGTATTATAGGGATCCCGTGACAGTGAGAGAAGAAGGCATGAATGAATGGGAATGTTTGTTATAACGATCACCCAGCACAAAAATACATATCGGCTATTGGGGGTATGTCACAAATGGTAAGTTGTATGCAAAATTTATTATTGATATTCATGTAAAATTTACAGTGTAAGGAGCTGTGAGAGAAAAAGTAATATAATACATAAATCAAGGTAAGTATATTTTAAAACTTGTATAGAAGTCAAAGGTTTTAAAAACTTACAATTAATTATGGATGTAATTTTAAACGATTCCAAAACATTTGTGTGGCCAAATATTTACAATTTCTCGTCAGCTCGAGATGAACACACGCCACCAAGAGAGAGAGAGAGAGAGAGAGAGAGGAGAGAGAGAGAGAGGAGACAGAGAGCCTGAGAGGGGAGAGGAGAGAGAGAGATTGGAGAGAGAGAGAGAGAGGAGAGAGAGAGGACAGATAGACAGACAGGCACAGACAGAGAGAGAGGGGAACAGACAGACACAGACAGAGAGATAGAGAGTATATGTATTTGAGGCCCCGGACCAGTTGGTGGGGGTTCGGAGGCATGATCACCCGGAATATGTTTAAATATCAAATGTTAAAATAGGGCCTATAGCATCTCCAGACTTTTTAGCACAGTAACAGGAAACAAGAGACCATGGCCCTATCGGCCCTCACCTCTTCCGCAGCCCCTAATACACAATTTGAAGGAGAAACAACTTGTTCGAGACATGCAAATAGCATACATACAATATAGACATAGAATAGTGAAGATGTGGTGTGCCCATTAAGGCATAAAAAAAGTATTGAAACCGACCCTACCTAAGAAAAAAGGGCTTACCCTAATAACATTTTATTTTCTTCATTTGTTAAACTCTATATTTGATTATTCCTTTGTTAAACTGTCAGTATAGGGGGCAATTACTAGTTGTGTGGGATCTCTTTGGTAAGATTCCGTAATATTTATCTAGGGACGCATTTTCTTTTTTATACTAAGCTTATATTGAAGTTACTGACAAAAAACACTACAAAGGATGCTGTTTGGTGGTTTGTAAACAAAATAACTCCCAATGAAAAAAAGTAAAGTTTGTTTTATTTAACGACGCCACTAGAGGCACATTGTTTTTTATCTTATCATCGGCTATTGGACGTCAAACATGATGGTCATTTTTGACACTGTTTTGAAGAGGTAAACCCGCTTGTCGCCACCCATATGGCTACTCTTTTTTCGACAGGGCAGCCAAGGGATCTTTTATTTGCGCTTCCCACAGGCAGGAAGGGGAACATTTAAGGCACAAACCATGGCCTTTGTTTGAACCAGTTATGGGATCAATGGTCGGTGCAAGTGGTTTACACCTACCCATTGAGCCTTGCGGAGCACTCACTCAGGGTTTGGAGTCGGTATCTGGATTAAAAATCCCATGCCTCGACTGGGATCCGAACCCAGTACCTACCAGCCTGTAGACCGATGGCCTGCCACGACGCAACGAGGCCGGTGGTAACAATGAAAGTGAAAATGTTGTATGAAGTAAAGAATTGGTAGGAGTAGCCTGTGTGGTGGTCATGAGTTTACCTTCTCAGTGACTCAGTATCTATGCCAACTGTCAAAATTACCATGGGTCAAAATTATGAAGGCTCTTTTTCTGAAACACAGATGTTTAACACCAAATGTGCTGAGATGTAAAGAGCTTGTTTTGCAATGTCAGATTTGAATGAATACTTGAGGCATAATAGAACAAAGTGACCATAACAAAATACTTTCCAAATTATAATCTACAATTTATTTACATAAATATCCTGAAACTGGAAATTTTAACATTTGTTCAGTTTATTTATTACCTTTTAAAATAAATGAGTTTTTGGTGGGTGTTTTGTTTGGGTTTTTTTTTTTTTTTTTTTTTTGGGGGGGGGGGGGGGTTTGGGGGGGAAGGCCTCTTCTTTTTTTCTTTTTTCTTTTTGCCTAACTAGACTATTTTGGATAAATGTAGCAAAAACCCAACATTTTATTCTGCAGTGACTGTTAAGCCTATACTAAAACAAATTTAGGGGGGAGTGGAAAAAAGTTTGATTGACTACATTATGATAAATTCTAGCATGGCATTGAAAAAACCCACACTGGTGGACTGAAAATGTAAATACCAGATAGTTATTGTTTATGTACTTATCAAATACATGTACATGCTAAGCAAGTAATTGTGATCATATACTGAACATGAAACAAGCCGTGTGAATGCTGCATGTAATGCATCTCTTGAAATTGAAGTAATTGATGTTGTACCTATGTTCTACAGTAAACCATAAGTGTACTTTTATATATAGAGTACACTTGTACAGGTATGTTAAGTGAGTCATAATTATTTCTTGCTGCATCTGGTTTTAGAAATCCACATTTGTAAAATACCAGTATTTTGTTTCTTTAATTTATAATTTATTACTCTTACAGCCTTTGGAGAGAGAGGAGAAAAAAAAAGTATAATGTCTAGAGCAGTTTTCAATTGTTAATTTCATTATCAGTGGAAAGCATGGAAAGTCATGATTTTTTTTTTTTCTTTAATTTGGTTTTTTGCACTTTTTTTGACGTAAATGAGTGGTATGAACCATGATTAAGATAATTTACAGTGGACTTTTCTTAATATAAGTACTGAAAAGTAGAATATTTAGATACCGGTATGTCAAATGCATTTATGTTAAAACAGGCTCAGTCAAATCAGAATTCCTATTCAATGATGTCATTTTGTATACTCAAAGTAAATTATTTACATTAATACATTATAAACATTGCAAAACAATACTACTAGCATTTCTAATTTCATGTAAATGTGCATGAAAAAGCATTGTTATATTTCTATATTTAAGAACAAAAAACAGTAGATTTAATATTTTAAATTTCCTATTTATTTGTCATCATTTGAAAATTTAATATTAATTTCTGTAATTAAATGTATATGTATGTTACTGATTTTTTAAATTTTTTATTACATGTATACATATATAATATTTTTTATTTTTTCATTTTACATTGAATATATATACATGTGTTACCATAACTTTAATAATTTTGTTTTGGGTTGAGCTTTTTTTCTTCTTTTTTTTATTTCATTGAAATAATTTATTAAAAATAATTATGTTGACAAATTTGGTTAAATTTACACTACTCTGTAAACGAATAATTTCTGGTTTTAAAAACGTTTTGGCATGTATATGATAGAAAGTTGTAAGAACGGTAGGGAGTAGCCTATATGGTTAGGGAAAGCCCACGATTTGACAGAACATTATTTTGTTCTTTTTTTTTTCCTTTCCTTTTTTTCTTTTTTTTTAACCACCAACTGCGGAATTTCGTAGATTTTTATTATTTACTTTAATTTTTAGCCGTTCTACGCTTCAGTCACATACATGCACGAAATTAGGTCAGGAATAATAGAGTGGATATGCCGATCAGTGCGTTACGACAATACAAATTTTGAAACCAGAATGGTGTATAGTGCACGAGCGCCACCTAGGGGTGTAACGATATACTCGAATATTCGGTGCACCGTCCCCTGCGTGTGCTGTAACCTCACCGTGGTGCAGGGGTGTAACATTCACTTTGAGAATGGCCAATACAGCACAAAAGTTGAAGTTTTGAGTAAAATTCTGTGATATTTGTGTTTTTGCACAGTTCTTTACACTGTTTTTGTTTAAGTCTTGAATTTTTATATTGATGTTGATCATCACTTTATTTATTTGCATTACCATAGTTTGACACCCAATAGCCGATGTATTTTTCTTGCTGGGGTGTCGTTAAACATTCATTTCATTCATTCATTCATTCATTCATTCGGTGCACCGAACAGCGATCTCTATCGTAGTTGCATTCGTCACTAGCTGAACCGAATACACGAATACTTATATATAATGTTTACTGTATAATTTATGTTTCTAATTCATACTAACCAAAACGCAATAACGATTCGATCGTTTTTATTGTCCTTTTTTTTATTAGGTCAACCGCATAGTCAGACTCATAGACCGATCTTTTTCTTTTTTATTCCATGCGTTGGACTGGTACTCTACATGCAGCTTGACTGCGCTTCTGTCAAAACACTGTATGACGTCGCATAGTCTCGTTCAAACAGCCTAATACGAGACACGGGCGAGTGTAGTTCGTTAATTTATGCATTCTACGCAGTGCAACGTCAATAATGTTGAACCAATATTCTAACGTTTAAATGGCAGCTCAAAGCAAAATATATTTGTATAATTCTTAACGAGAACTGTGGCATATTAGCAATTCAAATATGGTTATAAATTGATTAATACTAGATACCGAAAACCAAAATGGCCTTAAAAATATATATTTGATATTCAAAATAAAATTAATTTACCGGTAAATAAAAATCATTCTACATGAATCGTGTCAAATTACAATGCATATTTACAAAATATAAACAGTTATTTCTTCAAAAAAATTATTTTATTTATTTCATTACAGATTTCATATCACAGTGAGTATCATAGCCGAGCTCATGGGTGAAATAGTACTGCACATTGGATCTAGATATCAAGTACCTTATATTGAAATGTCCACTAAGTTACCGAGACATTCTGATATATTTTATCTTAACATGTGATGTCCGATCTGTACCAAGTTCTGTTGTACACATTCAACTAAGTCATTATGAGGAAAGAGTGTTAAACAAAGTGGTTCACCTTTGCAGATAATATCATAATCTCTTCAAATTACACTACAAAAAACGATTATTTGCATTTCATGTCTCAACTAGTAGTATAATATTCACAGTCTTAGTAGTATAAATTAGAAAAAGATATATAATGCATCTATAACATTTATGTGAATTATACCACTATATTTTGCAGTTTCTTCTTATTGCTCTTCATTTAAACATAAAAATATCTTCGGTAACTTAGTTGAACACTGGGTAACTTAGCTGACTGCTGAGTAACATAGATGACAATATAAGATCACTAGATAAAAATAGTAGGAACTACAACAAAACTAATGCATCCTATATTTGTAGATGGCGATATTAAAACAATTAATACCACGAACCATACAGAGAAATGATTTGACCATACAAATGCTGTTTATCAGTATATGACAATCTGAAGCAACTGCCATACAGGTCAAACAAAACACTAATATAAAGTTTTGTCAAACAAAGTTCAGCATAATCATGGCAAAGGCATAAACGATGCAGTATTATATAAAAAAAGCAAAAACATATGACTTCACAGCACCACAAATGGATGTGATTCTGTTCTGAAGAGCTACATGTATGTAACCCAAAAATTCATAATATAGAAGATTATTTGAAATTCATCAAGCAGATTCAAAAACATTAACACCATAAATTATTAAAATGAAACAATATAAACGCATTAACACTATAAAATATTAAAATTAAACAATATAAACACATTAACACCATAAAAATATTAAAATAAACAATATAAACGCATTAACACCATAAAATATTAAAAAGAAAGAATATAAACTAAGATTGTACATTAAATCTGTAGAGTTTTCACACTGATTCATTCTAGTGATTCATTCATACTTCTTGACCATTTGTTCCCATATTTTCTGTTCGACTTGTCTGTGCCTGGAGCCAATCTTCACTGGTTCTGGAATAAGTCTGATTATTGAATCATAGCTGTACCAACATTCATCTGCCATAGTAGGCCAAACGAAGCGATTATGCCATAAGGGGCCAACTCGGTGCATCACCTTCACTAACACATCAGACTCGTCAACTTCCATAATGAGGCCTGGGTATGGTTTGCCATCATACTCAATGATGCAGTGTTGCCCTTTTTAATCTTGTGAGTAGACTGTCGATGTTATGCAGTTTTCCTTGGCCGGTTGGTTTTCTGCTTTATGAAAACTAAAATGCCTCGTTGTGAAACACTCACATTTGAACTTTTCTGTAGGCTTGCAGAAGCAGCTCACATGTCGATATGTAATCTCCTTAGCAGAGGGGGACACAACCTGATGAAGAGACATTGTTCCTGGTACAATGGACAACATTGGCAAGGTGTTTGGTGGAACATCAGGTACATAAAAGAGTTTGATTGCAGATCCTTTCAACTTTTCATAAAATGTTTCAGCATTTGGTACATCAATGCCATGAGCTACCAGGCGGTCAGCACTTCGCTTGATAGCACCACCTACACCATCAGGAGCGCCTTTCCCATGTGAGGATTCAAAGAAGTTCCAGGTCATCACATTAAAACCAGTTTGAAATGGTTTGGTACTCATGAGGAAGAAGTTCTGCTTCTGTCAGTATTGTGTCACTGGTCCATCACTGAAGACATGAAGGGTTGATACTTGAGTGTGTTCCACCTTAATATATCTGAGGACAGGATCCAGATAAGCCCAGATAGCAGCTGGACTATGATCCATGCATGGCAACACAGTGCAACACGTTAGGGGATCCTTTGATGTAACATACTCCTGTGTGAAGTGTTACCTGCTGGTGACCACTTCCAAAATGCACGCTTTGAATTTCACTTGCATATTTTCCTGCATAATTCTCAGCAAAGTCAATATGTAGTAGTGCTTCATCTACTTTGAGATTTTCTCTGACCTCTCTGTATTTTTTGTATTGGTGTTTAATGTTGTACATGTGTTTCTTAAATTTCAGCAAATCCATGAAGAATTGATCTGTGAGTGTGCCAACAGTGCCATGTGCCCTTTCCTTTGCAGTGAAGTGAACAGTGTATTTCTCTTGCTTTTCTCCTTTTACTTTGTCTCTCTCTTTAGTCTTGGTAGTCCACTCCCACCACCAGATTTCATCCTGAGCAGTCACCTCCTCAGCATAGGTAATGGGTAAAGGTGTATCCTTGCACAGAATGCATTCTCCATACATGCATTCCTTATTGTCAACATGACATACTACTTTGGCTACTAACTCTTCCAGGTTTTCGGTGTTGACTAAATGAATTTGTTTCATTTTGTTAGCTTTGAAAGCCATGTTTTCGTGCAGTTTACACTGGCATGCATTTCTGTCAGCAGATGATGGTATCATGACCCAATATGGACGTAATCGGCAAAATAAACTGTAAGATATTCACCCTTGGTATTCATACAAAAATTTCTTGTGTAGATTGTACATGCTATCACTTAGAAGTCGTTTCTGTTTCTTTTGCTTGTTCCTAGTTTTCGGTTCCTTCTTTCCAGTTGTGCTCCTACTAACATCATCTCTGATGTAGAACATCTTCACTTGATGTTTGAGTTTTTCAGCCATCTTTGAGGCGGCACGATGCTTTCTGGGCAGGCCTGGTGTGGTGTGCTTCTTAGAAGCTTCCCATCTTCTTCTGGAGAAGCCTGTGGAGGACTGGGCTATTTTACGGTATCTCTTTGTGGTGTTATTCATTACAACATGGGCAACAACATACCTATCATTCTGTTTTTGGCAATTATTAAACTGTGTTTTTAATGAACGAACAAGTGCATGGTGGTAGTCTAAAGTTCTACGGACATTCACATTTACTTGTTGGTGTCGTAGTAGCTTTCTAGTCTTTGTTCGAAGACTATCAGCATCAGACGGTGTTATTTTATTCTTTAACCTGCTATATCTCTTCTTATACATCTCAAGTTTTCGCTTCTGTTGCTGAACAAGGATTTCTAGCTTCTGGTTTTCTCGATAACAGGCAGCCCTGTCCTTTTTCACCTTCTTCCGACCTTGTATATGCTGTCTAAAATTTAAAACAAAAGTAAAATTCAATTAAAAGAAGTAACTGATCACTTAACTCATTTAACGTACTACTGGCTGTAAATGTGGTGTTGTATTGAATGTGACATTAGTATTCAAAATACGAATAAACCAGTCATGGGTCAAATGATAATTAAAAATCCAATGGTTCCTATAACCCTAGCACCTCAGGCGAGTGCTCTTGAACTAACAGTGCTAAATCATCCACCTCCTGGCTACAAAATGTTTTTTTGTTTTTTTTTAATTTAATATTTAATGTAATTATTCTGACACACAATCTTGGGAGAAAACCTGCTATTGATGAAATAATAATGTCACTGGGTCGTAAGAATGAGAGATGGAAAATGTACCAAAAACAGGGCAACACATTTCTTTGTCAATATATAATATATTTCAAGTTACACTTTTGTAGTAAAAAGATTTTTTAAAGTTGTGACCAATACCTAGAATGCATTGCAGGATGGGGAATTCCTTCTACTGGAGATGTCGGTGGGGTTAGTTGGGCTTGCCGATCCTTCTTTCTGGCATGTGATGCTCTTTGACTATGTCTCCATGTTTTCCTCTGCTGGCGTTGTTCTCTTGGAGACTTCTCGGATATTGCCTTCACCTTGCCACTTGCTTTGTATTGCATCCATCGCTGTCTACATTTTCGAAGATACTCTTCCCGTTTTTGGACATCCTGATCTCTTTTCTGTCGATAACGCCGTTGTTTTTCGGCGCTGGTTAGTGCCATAATCTAAGAATGAAATAAAATCTATGGGTGGATGTCCAGTAAATATGTAATGCAAAACAGGGTTATTTTATACCCCCTTTTGCATATACTGATTTGTAACTCAATATTGTTCCTTTATGTAATCTCACCTCTTTTCATGGTTAACTTGACATTACTGCATATTCTGTTTGTATGTTTTATTTCTTTCTTAAGGTAATACTTGATTTAAAACATAATTATAGTAGAAAAACTAGCCGTCAAAATTTGTATTCACTTTACACTTTATGTGTGTGTGTGTGTGTGTGAGAAAGAGAGAGAGAGAGAGAGAGAGAGAGAGAGAGAGAGAGAGAGAGAGAGAGAGAGAGAGAGAGAGAGAGAGAGAGAGAGAGAGAGAGAGAGAGAAAGAGAGAGGTTGTTTCGAAAATATCCCATAACTGTTTTAAAAAACACCCCTTCCCTTTCCCTCTCCTCCCATACCACCTCAAAATACGCTTCTGCCTTAGAGCATTGCCTAACTGGTAATGTTCTATGGGTTACTGGGGTTTTGCTGACACATTTTAAGAGACATGGATAATGAATTTGTCCAGTTTAAGTTACCTTTTGTCAACTAAGTTACCACAACATGGTAACTTAGGTGACGGTAACTTAGTTGACGTTAATGCACTCATTTGACTTTTAGATGCAAACAACACATCATTCACTATTCATGGGGCTGATACTGGCATCAGAACTATATGGATATTCCATAGGATTTATAACATTTTATATACTGATAACTAATTTTGAAAACTCTATTGGTAACTTAGATGACAATTTAATTAAAGTACTCACCTAAAACATAGATCCATGAAATTAAAAATGAAACTTCTTTAAGTAAAAACACTCTTCTTGGAAGTTCCCGCCGAAAGCAACTTGTGGAAATGCCCTCTGGTGATCGTTAAGTCAGTGTTAATGGAGTTACCTCCCCGTGCAAGGCAAATATTCATCTGGTAACTTAGTTGACTTAGGAGTTGGGGACAACGTTTGTAGGCCTTTATGAATGATACCGGAATACTAAAGAAGAACTATTAATCTTATTTTGGGCATATTATATTACACTATAAAATACATTAACATGTTTTGGCCAATTAGACACATAAAATGCCCACAAAAACATGCTATATCTTGTGAAATGCATTTGGGGACATGTCACATTTGCTTAGTATGCATGAAATCACAATATTTCCATAATGTTGAGAACATGTAACATTACTTTGTATTCATTTTTTCATTGTTTCCTAAATGACAATACAATGATCTTTTGGCTTAAAATAATGAATATTTTTAGATACTAGTATTTCAGAGGGTCTTACAAAACACAGGGACAAAACAAACACATTTCGTGTAGAATGATTAATCCATAACTTCTGTCTATATTATACAATGTATATACGGTTTCGGTTTGCACGCATGGAAAAGGGTGAATTGTTATCAAAGCACTTAAGAATATTTTTTTAAATATGTACAATTTATACATTTATGTTTGCAAAGGCCATGGTATATTTTAAAATTCCGATAATAACATATACATATTTTAACTTGTTACTATTTTGGTTCCCATATGAGGCTTTTAAAATGTTTTGCGCGAAAAGGTGATTGTAGGATTGTTGCAGTGAATTTTGTTCACATCTAGTGAGTAGTTATCTTTCGATATTTTCGAATTCGAGCGCTCGCAGCAAACAATATATTGCTTAATTGAACAGAACCCCCCCCCCCCACCCCCCAGCAAACAGAAAACTAACAACAAGAACAAACAGTGTCAAACAGCCCCACAGAAACAAAGGAAAACGTTCGTAAACATTCGCGTTATGAAACGCGCACCATACTTCGGCTATTTCCGTTAACTTTCGGGACTTTCAGTGGCGTCGAATTATAAATGAAAAATGGCTGAATAGGGCTAACCGGTCGCTCTCTCGCCAGATGGCGCGCATATACCATCAGTCCTAGCCTTCTTCCGGTGTCGCTGTTTCCCCGCATGGTTAGTGTGAGAGGTGAAAATCGTTCGTTCTTTTATTGATTTTAAAATTATAAAAAGTTATAATTATCGGTCAGCACAATGTCGGATTACGGAAAATGGACCGTACTGAGATTGAAAAATGAGCTCAGTCAGAGAGGTGCAACGGTGAAGGGTAGAAAAGAAGATTTAGTACACCGGTGAGTTGACGAAAAAATATTATTATCGGTATCACTATGCATAATTATTTTAGATAATTAGTTTATGAAATATGGTACAGTTAATCCCTAGTAACGGTCACAGCAGTATTTATACTGTATTATAGTCTGTTCCTGCACACCAGAAAGAATTCGGCAGTGATCATGTCGAACCCTTACCTCCAGTTTGTACTATATCATATCGCCATGTAATACGATTACGTCAGTATCTTGTTTCGTCACCTTCCATCTAAGTTTTGTTGGTCACCATTCGTTTTAAAATTGATTTCATTCTGTAATGATGACAACAGATAAAGGTACTTGTATTTCTGGTTGTAT
>NC_054710.1:43988533-44011746 GCF_016097555.1 Gigantopelta aegis
GGCACACCACATCTTCACTATTCTATGTCTATATTGTATGTATGCTATTTGCATGTCTCGAACAAGTTTTTTCTCCTTCAAATTGTGTATTAGGGGCTGCGGAAGAGGTGAGGGCCGATAGGGCCATGGTCTCTTGTTTCCTGTTACTGTGCTCAAAAGTCTGGAGATGCTATAGGCCCTATTTTAACATTTGATATTTAAACATATTCCGGGTGATCATGCCTCCGAACCCCCACCAACTGGTCCGGGGCCTCAAATACATATACTCTCTATCTCTCTGTCTGTGTCTGTATGTCCCTCTCTCTCTCTCTGTCTGTCTGTCTGTCTGTCTGTCTCTCTCTCTCTCTCTCTCTCTCTCTCTCTCTCTCTCTCTCTCTCTCTCTCTCTCTCTCTCTCTCTCTCTCTCTCTCTCTCTCTCTCTCTCTCTCTTGGTGGAGTGTGATCATCTCGAGCTGACGAGAAAGTGTATATTTGGCAACACAAAAGTTTTGGAATCGTTTAAATTACATCCATAATTAATTGTAAAGTTTTTAAAACACTTTGACTTCTATACAAAGTTTTAAAATATACTTACCTTGATTTTATGTATTATATTATATTATACTTTTCTCTCACAGCTCCTTACACTGTGGTTTTACATGAATATATATAAATAATATTTCCATATACTTACCATTTGTGACACCCAATAGCCGATATGTATTTTTGTGCTGGGGTGTCGTTAAACAAACATTCATTCATTCATTCATTCTCTCTCACTGTCACGGGGATCCTATAATACCCGTAACTGAATAAAACACGATTATCCAAATATCTCTTCTAACTGTATATCTTTTAGACCTCTTTGCATCGGGCAGTGTGATACCCGAGTGGCTCGGCTCTAGGTATATCAGAGATAAGATCTTATATAAATATATATATGTAGCACGTTTAGTTCACTAGAAAACACAACAAAACACAATACACTTTGGAATCCTGTACGTATTTGTATGGTTCGCTGTACTGCGGCCACTAAAATAGACTCGCCCGATATTTTTAGAATTTGTATGCTCCCAAATAACGTTATAAAAGGCGAAGTGTGATTGGTCACTATTTAAATTATTATTTACAGACGAAATGTTACCTGAACATTGGGGACTACGCAGTGTTGTTAGTTTTAAATCACTGGCAGGATTCTGCAAGTAAGGTTTTGATTGGTGGACATGAGCTCCAACTGGCTGGTGTTAGATCCACATGTAATAGTGGAGCTAATTTTAATTAGATATTTTCAATACCAGCTAAACAATCTGACGTTATAAACGACTGGCTACACCCTGTATCCCGATAGATTGATATTGCCTTAGGACTCAACTCTTGTTTCACATCACAAACCATACCAGTGGACACATACGGGTTTACTTTCTCTGCCATGGGACTAACCAATAACTCTCTCGCTAACGGAGCTGAACTCACCAATAGTTAAGCAGGACTAGGCGTGTATATGAGTAACAGGCAAAAGAACAGAACTTTATTCAACTCAGATCACCAAACGGTGATGCATTGAGGTGGTTTACAAACATATAATACAGACGGCTGAAGTAAACGCTTGGCAAACGGGACCCTTTTCAGAGAGACTCTTCTTTTCAGGGTTTTATTTTGTTGTCTTTTTTGTTTCCCTCAAATATTTGTACTAACAAATGATATACACTTTTGTTTTTTAAACTGCTTTTTTATCATTAAATTTTGTCAGTCAAAATATTTGACGGAATATTTGACACAGCTGAGATGTAGCGGGTTCGGGTTTTATTAAAAAGTTAATAAACTTTCAATTACAATTAACACAGCGCATATGTACATGTGTATATGTATATGTATATGTCTAGATATATATATATATATATATATATATATATATATATATATATATACTCATGTGCGAGTAGGATAATTTATTTATTATCCACAAACTATAATTTATATTATTGAAAAGTTCCATGCATTTACGAATGTATAAGTGTATGTATAAAAAACATACTAAGTGTATTTTTATCTTTTATGTTTCCGTACAAAGTACTTAAACAAATTATGATATTCCTACAACATACTTAAAACAAATTATGATACTCCTACACAACGGGATAATAATTAACTGTACAATATCTGCATGGGATAAAAGTCACTGTAAATAACTTGAACTCTTTCACAAATTACCCTTTCAGATCCCATTATCCCTTTATCCATCTCAGATATGGTCAACAGCGCGTGCCGTGCACGTGCGACGGGACAAAGTGATGGAGCGGCCACCATGCGCCCCAGGGGTGGGGGGTAGGACGAACCCACCAAGCCCCCTCTCACCAAAAAGCAGTGAACAAAACAGAAATAAACAAATGTCCACATAGCATACATAAAAGGAAAAAAAAATATTTCAACTAGATTTTATTCAAATAATATATCAATATTTAAAAAAAAATGTAAATCCACATACCCAGAATGGATAGTTTTTTGGCAATGGCATACAAACGTCTCGTTTTCCAGCGATTCACCGTTTGTATTTTGTCATAAAATAGATCCGTTATGCAGTCCACACATTATTGGTGCAATGCCTCATCGTCTGAAAAAATATGACCACTTCGTACAGTGACAGGTCAGGTCATAGGGCTTTATGTGCACATTCAGAGCAAGCTGTTGTAGCGCACGCCTGTCCTGGGCACAAGAGCCGGCCTCCGCTGGCTCCTCCGTCCAGGACAGGAAAGGTGGGGGAGGGGGAAGGAGGAACCGCCTGCACTGGCAGGTGCAAGGGATCACCAGCAGCCCGACCGTGGTCGGTAGCAGGCGGAGGCAGGGGGTGATGGTGCTATTGAATTTGGAATGGAGCAAAGTATTATGCCAAAGAGAAAAGGTGCGCAATTTGTGTTGAGGAAATTGGGCGCAATTTTGAACGGTCGGCCAAAAAGAAAGTTCCAGAGCTAATATAGGTTTTTACATTAATGAATCGAGAGTAGCTCGTTAATTTTCGTACAGTGGTGGCCAAAGTAATTTTATACGACCAGTGGCTTCAAATTCCACTACCGAACGGCTGTTTAAAGCGAGACTCTAGGGTGTATAGTAACAGCGCGATCTCTAAGGGGGAGATAATTTCTGATGTTCGCCATTCAAACAATGCAACAATAGACTCACTAAATCAAGTTAGGCCAAACAGGATATTTTTGTGGGGGCGAACTGACTGGGGCAAACAGGTTTGGGGACGAAACGTCAGGCATTAGTGTGGTACTTAATATAATATCAATCTTCATGTGCGGTCTCTAATTATAGTATACACATGCAAATTAAAAATTAAAAATGGCATTATATATTGAATTTAATTTTACTTTATGGTGGTGCAAAAACAAAATAGAAAAAGGTCCACTTGGTTCATATTCGAACCCCCCCCCCCCCCCCCCCCCCCCCCCCCCACCCCCCCCCCACCCACCCCACCCCCCCCCCCCCACCCCACCCCAGGTCCAGATCACGCTACGCCCATGTTTATATTTTAATGAATCTAAAACTAAATCAGTTGTGGCTGAGAGCAATGGCATTTCAGGGTCAAGTCTACTGTCCCACTCATCTGGTTCCTGACTAGTGTTTGGCATGACTTCATGACTGCTGCTCGGTGCTGGTTCCTGACTGGTGCTTGGTACTGATTCGTGTATATCAGCAGCAGTATGTTCTAGGACGATTGGTACATTGGATATGGCAGATATAAGATCATCCTCACTTTGCATCCGTACAACTACTTCTGTTGGCAAAGACGACGATGTTAAGCCAACTTTGGCTTCACATCCAAACATGGCAGCATATGGCGATCTCTGTATTCCTGAATGATAACTCGAATTCTTTTGGAATTGAACAAATTTTGTGCCTACTGACCAATCATTTGTGTCATTATCTCCCATCCATGCAACAAGCATATCCTTGATATCACCATTTGCCCTTTCCACAGACCCCTGACTTTGAGGGTGTCGAGGTTTACCATGGACCATAACCAGCCTGGGCCACACAATTTTCAGTTCACTGATAACCTCTGCTGTGAATTCACTTCCATTGTCGCTCTGGAGAATAGATGGGGCACCAATGAGAAGGAATATATCAAGCAGGTGATGAGCGACCTCAGCAGCACGCTTTGAAGTTAGGGCTCGGAGAATGACAAACTTGGTTAGGTGGTCTTGATAGACACAAATCCACTTAAATGATTTTTGGGCCATGGACTGCATATCAATAAGATCAATTTGTGCACGATAAGCGAACTCATTTGTGATAATGGGGCGCACTACAACACCCTTAATCCTTGGGCGCTTACGTTTCTTCTGACATTCATGACAATAAGACTTGAAAAGATTGAGAACATCGCGAGTGATGTTTGCATACTTTTTGTTGATTTCTTTGGTCATGCGATCTCGATCACCATGTCCTGTGGCTATATGTGCACGGCTAACCACATCATATGTTTCTTCTATGCTAACATAATAAACAGGATTCCCCCTTGGGTTAACGCACTTTTTGATGAGTTTTTCAACATCGCCACACTGCAGTATCTCAAACCTGAAAAAAACAACCCAGGAACATTCACTAACTGTTGAATTTTCAAGGCTAAACTTTAAAATCTTCAGTTCATGGCCAGAGAGAAAGGGAAATTAACATTTTGTAAATATAATTGGACCATAGGAATTTTTAAATGTTCCTTAATTTGCATAAATCCAATAGTCTAAAAACATTTTTGACGATAAATGTTTTCTGTGTAGTTGATGAATATTTTTAAATGGGTATTTTCTTAATGCAGGGTTAATATATGGCACTCAAACTCAAAGACAGAAAACAGTGGAAGAGTAACATTAAAGGCATAATGCCCAAGACATATTTTACCGTGCTTGTGCCAATAATGCTATCTGTAACATGTCTGGCTAATAGTGTATGATTTTATTATTAAAATTAACATTTACGTATATCTTATTGCTTTCAATATCAATATATTGTGTTATGCCTTTATAAACTCATAGCAATCACCAGAAAAAGTCTGTACTCCATTTCCACCTTAAGTGTACTTTCATCCTAATACCGATTATAACTCTTATTTTAAGATCATTACCGAACTCTGGAGAAAAAAAATTTGAACATTAAATACTCAAATTTAACAGTCATCCACACACCATGTCACATAATTATATTCTTTGAGTGTAATGAAACTAAACATTTATGGGGAAGCATTGTGAGACTGGATATTAATTAGGATAGGAAATTTAATTAATTTGAAAAATATGGTAGTAATAGAAATATTGTAGTATTAGAATTTATGAATTAATAAACACATTGAATGTATTGAAATACACTTACTTTGATAGCAGATAGTATCCATGTCTGCTCTTTGTTCCAGTATCAGCTGCTGCTGTTTTGAGATCTTCTAGCATTGTGAAATATGCATCTTTTGGAATTAACACTTTTCTACAAACTTCATACTTTTTGTAAAGCTCAGTTTTAAATGTATCTTCATAGGACTCTGACATCATGCACTGGTTACAACAGAAGAACTTATGAGTAAACCCCACAAACATGTTTAGTTTTCTAAAGATGAAAGTCATATGGTGTTGTAATCACATATTTGTATTAAGGGATTAGAAGAGGCCACTGCAAGGATTATAAGAGGCCACTGCAAGTAGCCATGTCTTAATCCATTTGCTTATAAACACAAAGCAAGGCTAGGTTTGAGAATAAACCAGCGAACCATTACAACTAATCAGGGATGAAAAGACATCAATAATACAGAAGATTCTTTGTTGTTTGTTTAACTATTATTAAAACACATAAACATTAATTTGTTAGTAAACAAATATACAATGCTTTAATTTAGTTATTGTATAATAATAAATAATTCATGTTAAGTAGTATTTTAAATCATACAATCAATAAAGTTATCCTTGTTTGTTCTTAAAATGTGATTTTATCAACTTTTAAGACCAAAAGCCTGTATACAAGTGTCAGTAATAAGACGTGAATCACTTTAGTCATTCTGTGTAATGTCTGGTCATGATTTTCAGTCATTTCGTGTAATGCCTGGGATTTTCAGTCATTTCGCGTATTGCCTGGTGGTCACAGGAACTTCGCGAAGTGACTGATTTGTTTAGGCATTACGCGTAATGACTGATTTCACAGATTGACTGTAACATATATAAATTAGGTCTCTGTCAATAATAACAAAAACAAACATTATTTCTACACTATGCGATATCGTTTTTAAAAACCCATACCGCGAGGATATGTGGAATCGGTGTCATTGTAATGTTGTTGTTTTGTTTGTTTTTTTGTTGGTGGTGGGGGGGTGGGGGGTGGGGGGGTGTATTTTTTGTTTTTTGTATCACTATTATTATTTTTATTTTTATTATTATTATTTTTTTTTTGTCGGAACAATGGTGGGGGAAATCTAAAGGTAGTCGTCCGGCTTAAAAAAATCGTAAACAAACATAAGCTTAAACAAACGCCAATGTGCATCATATACGTCAAAAAACACAAGTATGGCAAGTTCCTATGGTGATGATAACTAGTTTAACGTGCCCATATACCACTAGGGTTTCGAACACGCCCATCCCGAGTCCGACCTCCGATAAGATCGGTGGCCTGACTCGGGATGGGGGGGGGGGGGGGGGGGGGTAGAAACTGGGCAGAATTTTGAAAATAACAATTAGTAAAGAAGTTAATAGATAAAAAAATAAAAAGGTTACAAGCCAAAAATAAAAAAGAATTGACTGCTCGGTCGAATATTTATATAATTTGGAGCATTTTAGAAGGACAGTCCAAAATTAAATAAGAGAAAGAAGAGAGGATCGGACTATTTAATAATATTTAAAAAAAAAAAAAAAGTAATTTCGACATAAAATTTTGAACGCAGATCTAAAAGTTTAAAGTCCGATCGATATGTCCACGCGAGTGGCCTCGTTAAGGCCGTTTGGGTGCACAGCATCTACGGGGAGGTGATGTTGTTCCTCTCCTCAAAGTGAGGCACCAGTCTCCTGTAGCTGTGGGTGTTAAGGCAGTGGACCATCTGTGGGTACTGGGCGCCGGTGACGATCTTCATGATTCTGTGGATGGTGTTGTTATCCATGTCATGGCTGAGGAATCCCTGTCGGTAAAGATCATCCCGGCGCGACGTCACTACTATAGCTTCCACTCCCCGTAGTTTGACCGTGTGGATGGCGACCTGGTGGCCATCGGGAAACGTCTTGAAGTTTTCTTCGTAGACCCCGCCTGGCAGTCTGTCGGGGTCCGTGACGTCTCCCACCAAGTACTTAGAGTACTGGCCTTTGATTTTCCGCGCTGCCACTCTCCAGTCACCCGAAGAGGAAGTAGAAGCGCCGCGTCTTGGCTGGGGGGGGGGGGGGGGGTTGGGGGGGGGGGGGGGGGGGGGGGGTGGGGGGGGTGGGGGGGGGGGGGGGGGGGGGGGGGGGGGGGGGGGGGGGGGGGGGGGGGGGGGGTCACGGCCTTCCTCTTGACAGCCCCAAGGGGGGGGGGGGGGGGGGTGGGGGTCGCCGTCGCGGAGTCCCCCGTGGGTGGGGGTCTCGACGCAGACGAACGACGAGCGGGAACAGGTGACGCTGGTCGCGGTGCACTGGTTGGCTGCTCCACTTCCCGCATCTGAACAGTCGGTCCGGCTGGTTGGCGAGTCGCCTCCCGTCGATCCGTCCGGTTTGGTCGTGGTGGGGGCGGCGACGCAGACGGGACCGCCACTGGCGGTTGAGCCGCCAGCTTTGTCCCCGCCTGAGCCGCCCCTGGCGCACGTTTCCTCTTCCTAGTTCCCTTCCTCTTGGCTGTAGCCGCGTCGCCATACACCAAGGTCACGGTTGCCCGTGACCCGGTGTACGCGACGCGGTACTCCAACAGCGATCCATAACTAGCGATCAGTCCCCCCAGGTGGGGGGGGTAAGTTGAGAGCGCATGAAACCACGTCTAACTTCATCGCTGGCCAAACTGAGTATCCAGTTCCTATGGAATGACGAATTAACACACTTTGAGAGTGACATTTTCCCTGACAAAACACTCCAATTTGCATAATCTAACTCCAACATCATCCAATCTGAAGTTGGTTACTTGTTCCTTATTCAATATCGAATTTAACTGGAAATTCACATTCGCTTTGCGCATGTTACATGATTAACTTTATCGACTGGTAGGGTCTGTCTTGTGGCTTGCGATATTGTCTAAACAAATAAAAAAATCGGTATTATCGCAATATATCACACATATTTTACTCATTTTTGCCAATAAACGAGCAGCAGCAGCAACAACAACTATTAGTACTACTACTACTACTACTACTACTACTACTACTACTACTACTACTACTACTACTACTACTACTACTACTATTATTATTATTATTATCGTCAACATCACTATTACGGACAATCAAAGTGACATAATTATACAACAGATATTTTATCACAAATTTCAACCACCAATCTCTCTCTCTCTCTCTCTCTCTCTCTCTCTCTCTCTCTCTCTCTCTCTCTCTCTCTCTCTCTCTCTCTCTCTCTCTCTCTCGCAGTTCCGGTGTCACGGTTTGAGATTGTACCGGGTTTCAGATTGTCCTTTTCTTATTGCGCATGCGTCAATATCGAAGGGCAATCTGAAACCGCTGCTGCTGCGGTTTGAGATTGTACCGGGTTTGAGATTGTTCCAATATATCAACCTTGACCTATCGAACTATAGTTTTTTTTTATTGGTTATTGAAGTTTAATTTATTCAATAATATCCCTGGAAGTGGAGAATGTTTGTTTAATATAGTATGTATGTATGTATACATGTATACGTATGTATGTATGTATCATTGTATGTATATATGTATACGTATGTACGTATGTATGTATGTATGTATGTATCTATATACGCGCACACACACACACACACACACACACACACACACACACACACACACACACACACATACACACACACACACACACATGATATAGAAGTAATAGAAATATAACAACACTACTGACTATTAGATTGAAAATATTCCCAGTTTCAGATTGTTCAATGCCACAGCATTATGCGATACAAATATGTAGGCATACCCGACAATTTTGTATAGACGTATATTTCAATCAAGATTTATTTATACTTGGACGTGCCAATTATGAACTGGAAAAAAATTGAATACTGATAAAATTGGAATACTGTAATCTAATAGGTATTTTGACGAGGAACAATATCAAACTGGGTAAAATCTCACAGGGATTGTGGTTTGAGAAAGTACCCCGTTTGAGATTGTACAACGCGATTGTAATGGACAATCTCAAACCGGGTACAATCTCAAACTGCGTGCTATGCGGGTTCAGATTGTACCACAAGACCATGTATATTGTATCTATACTCTTCAAAAAAAGAAACGCAAAAGGGTAATAATGGGTTATAACTCCGATTTTATGTTTCCTACCGGTTCATGCTTTGTGAATATAAGGTCATTGCATGTCCCAAACACATTCCCACGGTTACATTCGATAAAACGCAGCTACTGTACAATAAAGTTCCAAAATGTGAATATTCGCAAAAACGCAGCCACGTGCAAACCATGTCACCATTGCACGTGCGTTGTCTGCACGTGCAACATGAACACCGACAGTATAAAAGTGCAGGGTGTTCGCTTGCCTGGCCTCTGTATCTGGCCGACAGTTGACAATCCAGGACATGCCACGTCTCAGTGAACCGCAGAGAAACAATGCCATCGGCCGACTAGACGCAGGCGAATCCAGAACGGCCGTTGCCAGGGCATTCCATGTGTCCCCAAGCACCATCTCCACACTGTGGGACCGTTACCAGCAACATGGATCAACACGTGACCTCCCTAGATCCGGTCGACCACGGGTCACTACCCCCGGGCAGGACCGCTACATCCGGGTACGCCACCTTCGGGAACGATTGACTACTGCCACCTCCACAGCCGCAGCAATACCAGGTTTTCTCAGGATATCCGACCAGACCGTACGGAACCGCCTACGTGAGGTAGGAATTCGTGCCAGACGTCCAGTTCGAGGTGTCATCTTAACACCACAACACCGTCGACTCCGACTGCAGTGGTGCCAGATTCATCGACAATGGCCTCAACTGCGATGGAGACAGGTGTGGTTCAGTGACGAGTCCCGATTTCTGCTCCGACGTCATGATGGAAGATGTCGCGTGTATAGGCGTCGTGGTGAACGTTATGCGGCAAACTGCGTGCAGGAAGTGGACAGATTCGGCGGGGGTAGTGTCATGGTGTGGGCAGCCATCTCACACACTGGCAGAACTGACATGGTCCACGTGCAGGGCAACCTGAATGCACAGGGCTACATTGACCAGATCCTCCGGCCACACATCGTTCCAGTTATGGCCAACGCCAACGCAGTGTTCCAACATGACAACGCCAGGCCTCACACAGCACGTCTCACAACGGCTTTCCTACAGAACAACAACATTAATGTCCTTCCTTGGCCATCGATATCACCGGATTTGAACCCAATTGAGCATCTATGGGACGAGTTGGACCGACGCCTCCGACAGCGACAACCACAGCCCCAGACCCTGCCCGAGCTGGCAGCAGCCTTGCAGGCCGAGTGGGCCACCATCCCCCGGGACGTCATCCGTACTCTGGTTGCTTCAATGGGCAGGCGGTGCCAGGCAGTTGTCAACACACGCGGAGGCCACACCCGGTATTGACTCCAGATGACCTTGACCTTGGTGGTGTGTCCTATCACTTACTCACAATGGACTAGAGTGAATTGTGAACAATCCTGCAACATTTGGTAATTATCGGACTCACCATTCAATAATTAAATCAATTCTCCAAATGTTACGACAATGTGGTTTTGCGTTTCTTCTTTTGAAGAGTATATTAGATATATTTGAAATAAAAATAACAAGATGGTAAGTGACTTTGAGGCGACAGACAACATGACATGGTCACCCAGTTTCAAAATGTTCCAGCCCACGGCATTATGCGATACAAATCTGTTATATTTATTTTGTAGACAGACATACGAACGTACATGCACATTTAAATCAAGATTTATATATCGGATGTGATAATTGTGAACGGTATGAACATTTAATATGGAGAAAATTAAAATACTGTATTTTAATAGGCATTTTAACGAGGGACAATCTCAAACTGGGTAAAATCTTGCGGGGATTGTGGTTTCAGAAAGTACTTTGAGATTGTACAACGCGAGCGTGTGCCTAAAATATATTTTAAAAACAGAAGATAGTAACAATTTTAATTTTATGTATTATATAGATATGAAATGAAAATAATAGAAAGATGAAAAGTGACTATGAGGCGACAAACATGACATCGTCATCCAGTTTAAAAATGTTCCCAGTTTCAGATTGTTCAACATGCTACTACAGTAGGCGATAGAAATATAAGTTATGTTTTAATAGGCAGGTATTCTGATGTATAATTAAATCATGACATGTGGACACAAAAATAAAATATGTGTGGAAAGTTAATACGTGCTTTTTAATATGCATTTTTGTAATGGACAATCTCAAACCGGGTACAATCTCAAACTGCGTGGATTGCGGTTTCAGATTGTACCCAGTTTCAGAGTGTACCACGAGACCATATGTCTAAAATATCTTCTATATTGTACGAATTAGCAATTAACATTTTAATAGTATGTATTAGATATATTTGAAATAAAAATAACAAGATGGCAAGTGACTTTGAGGTGACAGACAACATGACATGGCCACCCAGTTTCAAAATGTTCCAGCCCACGTTCTCAATTTCATGTCGGCTTTTTCTTTGACCTACAAGCCCAAGTCAAAACTAAAACAATTGCTATTTCTCAAGCAGCTCGTGCGTCTTGTATCAGGGACAGTTCTAACAGATTGTGTCTGGTTCACCATAATGGATTAAGTACTAGCCAGTGCG
Organism: Gigantopelta aegis; assembly: GCF_016097555.1. Taxonomy (NCBI): domain Eukaryota; kingdom Metazoa; phylum Mollusca; class Gastropoda; order Neomphalida; family Peltospiridae; genus Gigantopelta; species Gigantopelta aegis. The sequence continues at coordinate 44,000,454 of NC_054710.1, forward strand.
CTGTTCGACGATTAGTCTTCGCAATAATTATTATCTTTTGGATATAAATTAATAAATTAATTGTGCTAAATAATACTAACTACATTTTTAGGGGTGATTTTAAAAAGTCAATGCAATAATTTGAATAAACAAAATCATGGGCTCCATTTCTTTGATGTTTGGTCTCCCCTAGCAGTATGGTCTAATCGTGTATGTGTGTGCGTGTGTGTGCGTGTGTGTGTGTGTGTGTGTGTTTGAGAGAGAGAGATCAGATGACGTCACACTGTTTGCAGCATGCCACCTTCATTGTATGTGACAATCGGTTGAATCGACCGTTGCCAAGCATGCAAATCGGGCCAGTTGTTCAAAAATTAATCAATGTGTAACCATTAGTTAAGAGAAATTATTAAAACCAAATATTAAATAACTTCAAAGAACAATTGAAAAATATATTAAAATTTGACTTAGAACAGCATAATTAAAAATATATTAGGCTAACCCAGCAGTGGCGTAGGAAGCTGCCAAAAGGTCGGGGGGGGGGGGGGGGCAGTATCAGTTGTGGGTAACATAACGTTAAATAATTATTGGGTGGAGTTCTTTTTTTTTTCGGGTTGAGGGTAGGAATAGAGCCTATAACTTACTTTGGTAAAAACAAAAGTCCCCTCCTCCGATTACATGCCACATAAATGATGTCTAGACTTTCTTCTCTCTTTTTTTTGTTAATTCAAGATGTCTGTGGGTGCATTCTGGGATATTTAATTTAATTATTCATTATTGGGGTGGGGTTAAATTATTTAACCATTAAATGCGTTTTTGGTTAATATATCTTGATAATTTTATTTTATTCTACAAATACATAACATATATCAGACACTACTATAACGGTCTTTCTTCTTTGTCTTCTTATTATTTGGCTTTGAACGTACTGTATTAAATACCTGAAAAAGAGAAAGAAATCCAAAGACAGTCCAAATATCATAAATTAAAAACAAAGTAAATTAAGTGTGGATGAAACAAATCTTCGCCATCTCATTTATGTTTTACTTTATTGATTGATTGATTGATTTTTCTAGGAAGATAGGACAATTTACTGTCATCACTGCTGATACATGTAGATCGCAACATTAAATAACATCCAGGTGCGGATATAAGTAGGGTTTTTTATTAAGGGGATAGGGGCAATCTAAATGTGTGCCTATACTTTATAAAAGCAGAGTATACATCTAAAATTTCAGTTGCTATATGTAGTACCGTAGCGTCATCTTCCATGTATATATTTACATATATATATATTTTTTTTTTACCAAAGATCCACAGGGTTTTTTTCTATCAAATTTAGGTAACGTTATTCTTATCGAGTCTTACCCATTGTCTGTCCCAGCACGAAGAATTCGCACCTCAAAAAAAAAAAAAAAAACCCCCCCCCCCCCCCCCCTTAAAAATCCCGCGTACGGGCCTAATATACTAGTACTTTCTTTATGTGATAGAACCAACTGGCCTAGCTGTGCCCCATCGCCGGCCCAATGACACCTACCCCCCCCCCCCCCCTTTACTATTTACCGGCCATCCCATATAACACGTGGAAAAGAGGGAATTAACACTCATGTACGGTGTGGTCATTTGCTTCCTTTGAGAGTCTGTGTATTCGAGACGTCTGGAGTCTGTGTATTCGAGACCTCTGGTGCTTTGCTGTAAAGCAGGCGAAACAAGACCGTAAAAGAGAAACGTTTTGCATACACAGGGGTGTGCTTCAGGGTCTACCCTCCTCCCCCTTCCCGAATTTTCTTTTTAAAAATATTTTTTTTGCGAAGCATGACCCGACATTCCCTAAAGACATCTCTCACCAGTCTGGACACCCGTACTCAATTTTCTGCACATGCGCCTGTGTACATTGTTTTGTAACCCCCACCCCCCATAAACGTAGCTCGCCAGTCTAGACCCCCCCCCCCCTTTGCTAACATTATTTCATACGCACCTGCATTGGCAAAAACAGAAAAAGAAAAAAAGAAACGAATTTTAAAAAACACCCTAAATAATAATACATGTAATAATAATACAAATAAAATGAAGTTTTTGTTAGCCGCTTGTGACAAACGTCACGTAGGCAAGCCACGTGCACATTTATTTGTTGATTTCACTTCTTTTCTTTTCTCTCAAAACCGCAATACCCTAACCACCCCCCACCCCACCCCACCCCGCACCCCCCGGACACATGCAGTGAAACGCTCCTTTTCCTTTATTACTACTAATAGTTTTCCTTTTTCAGCTATCTACAAGGGTTGCCGGTCAGTTAAATTACATAATGTGTTTGGTTTTAAAATTTATTATAGTCAGTATAGAGTGAATGATTTAAGATGCCAATCGGAATATATCAATATCATAAGTTTTAGGATAATAATTTAGTAATTCTGCTTTTAAAAAATATGTCAACGCAGCGGCATAAAAGGTGTTTGTTTTTTTTTGTTTTTGTTTTTGTTGTTTTTTAAATTAAATTTATAACATATCGACAGTTGACAACAACCGACAGATAAAGAGGTCACAGATTCGCAGCAAAGTGACCGGTGCGAATTTGCAGAATCGCAGCAAGTTGTTACTGGTGTGGAACAAAATAGTCCGATAGCCAATTTGGTTTTAAACATCTATCCCTCAAACCACCCAATCCCCTCCCCATTTTTTTTTTTTTTTTTTAACTCGGCGGCACATCGAAAAGTCAAACTGATCAAACTGATCCCCATCATATATAATGAATTCTTCCACAGCTGACGCAAGTTGCATGTGAGTCAGTTTCACAATTTATTTATTTTTAAAAATTGGTGTTTCACTTTTATGACTTGTTAATAACAATGTGCATGTAAACATAGTCAATATAAATAATAATGAACAGTTCTACGCGTTGGATGAAGTGCAAACGTAATTCTTGTTGAAATAAAAGTTTTACAAAATTGCCGATCCGCCAATCGGCGAATTTTTGGAAACATTTCTTTTTCCGAAGACCGCCGAAACCGCCGAGCCGACCGCCGAGCCGATTACGGATATTGCCACTTTGGTTGGTTCGTGTACTGTAGCTCAGTGGTACAGCGCTCGCTCGATGCGCCGTCGGTCTGGGATCGATCCCCGTCGGTGAGCCCATTGGGCTATTTCTCGTCACAGCCAGTGCTCCACGACTGGTATAACAAAGGCCGTGGCATGTGCTATCCTGTCTGTAAAAGATCCCTTGCTGCTAATCGGAAAGAGTAGCCCATGACATGAGTGAACAGTTTTGGTATCTGACGAGTCAAATATCAACACTGTTCACGAGTTTCATAAAAAAAAGTATTTATTACAAACTGCAAACAAACCGTAATAAAGTAAATTGTATTTATTCATACAGTCATAGACATATGACAAACATCAAAAATGTTCCAAACATATCTTCCTACAACTTACAAAATGTATATACATTTAAGAAAACCCCAAAATTCAGTTACATGTACTTCTCATAGAAGATGCAATGCATACATTATACAGTGAAACCTGCCTAAATGAAAAACATCAAGCATTAGTTACTCAGTCTGCAAAGAAATTGGTGACCTGTGACGTAACACCCGATGCTGGACTGTAGAAATTCCAGTGAGCAATGTTAGCTGGAAGTTGTGTTTTCATTAGGATGCCGCTTTCTTTCATTTATACTAGGTGTTTCACGTTTTCCCCAAAATGCTTGTTTTTCATCTACTGGATGGAAGAAAAATAATCCTCCATTTCGTATCCATGTGGGACAGGGCTATTCCCCCCTCGGGTACATAATTTGATGTCAGGGACTTGGCAAGTGTCGTCCCTGACAACAAATTATGTACCCTCGGGTGGAATAGCCCTGTCCCACATGGACACATATGAAGGATTATTTTATTCTCATAAACATCTACATATGTACTACTACAAGAAATGTGGTGAACAATAAAGTCAATATATAAACATTTTATAGATATTCAAACACACGCGTGTATGGCATTCCAAGCCAAAGACATTTTCCAATCACACGCGAATGGCATTATGCATCAAAGAATAACTGCATATATTTAATATTTATATCTATCGGTCTGTCGATCTATCTATATATATATATATATCCAACCCCCTTCCAAAAAGATCCATTGTTAAAAAATTACAAAAACAATGGTCTTAAAATATAAAATAGGTTTTAACACTATTAAACATATATATAAAGGCCTCATGAGAGGTCAACATCATAGAGCGAAGTCACTTCTCTCTCAAAACTTTAGAGAGGGCGAAGTTTTAACAGCAGGGAGACTTGAATTTTTGTCCAAAAATAAAATACGCAAAAAGAAGTTATACTTCTCATTATTTAACATTATGAAAATAATAACAAAAAAAAATAATAATAATAATTAAAGTATGGATTATTCGATATAAGCACAAATACATAATATATAGGCCTACTGTTGATTATTTAACTCAACACACGTTACTTAAAAAGGTATCACTCATTTTTAAAAAAAATAAAAGAAAAAATATAAGCAAACACAAGTACAGGCACACAATATATAATAGTGAATTATTTAACTAGTCAGTATTTAAATTAATTTTTGTGCACGTACTAAAATTGAAAAAAAAAAATCTTCAAAGATTTATTTAAAAAGAAAAAAAAAGTGCTAAGTAGTTTGTGTACATTGTAGTTCTAGAACTGTGGATGATTTCGTCTCGATAAAAACATGGAAAAGTGAAATCGTTTTAAATTAATATGATGGAAATTGGGCGCCATTTTATACCTCTTGAAGTTTAACACGTCTTTAACGAAACATACTTAAAATGTGTATTCACTTGGCGGATTTAAACACTGAGGTCAGTCCCTATTTTGGGAGGTTACAATTTTTACGGTCCCGGCAAGAAATTCGCGGGTTCTGTGTAGGATCCGAACAGCACTTCCCCCCTTTTCTTCTGGGAACGAAGAAATCACTTCTCCTACTTCTTCAATTCTAGGTTAGGGCCTGTTCTGCTGTTGAGGGTTATGACTCAGTTGTATAGCATTTTGTTGTTGTGCTAGTACAGTAAGTGGAATACGGCTACAACTTTATTACTATAGAAAATAGGATTGTAATAAAAATTAATATTGTATGAAGACGAGAAACTTGGATACCTGTACGTAAAATTGTTAATAGAATAGCCCATACATGCATAATATGAAACGATAGAGACGAAGACTCTAAGTGAACTTACTAGCTTCAGTCTTGTTACATTTAAAATCACCAGTTCCTGTTATTCCATCCTGACAGGCCCACTCTCCAACATCTACGGAAGGGTTGAATGCTTGTATGGTGAGTTTGGCGAGTTGGTGAGTCAATAACCACACTGTAGCCAGTTACACCACCAGATGAAATACATACTGTATTAGCCTGGTTACACTGTACCACTTGCAATGGTGATCCTTTCGGTCGTAGCCATCGGATGCCAATAGCTATTGTGCCCAATATATCGCAAGTTAACGTTGTATTCTGTCCTGAGTATTCTCCATTCCTGCAATCAATATGTGTTGCTATACCTGTAATACATTTAACAAAATGGAACAAACACACAATTCGTTTGAACTCTTGATATTACAAGAGGCCTGGACAGCTCCATTATATATACACTCATTCTCAATAAATCGATGCTCTTTATGCGTATTTAGTTTTTTAAAATAATAAAGCTCAGAATGCAAAATAATTTATAAAATATTAAATGCTAGTGTTCCTACGATCTATCATCACTCGGTTTTGAAACCTAGAAATCATCTATTTTCCTTTCAAACCTCCAAATGTTACCGATGTTTAAAGATTAGGTATTGTCATTTTTGTAAATTGTAAAGTGTCAGCCATTTTTTTAATATAATAATCAATGATGTTACAATCTTAATTAGATTTGTTAATTTCATAGATATTTATATAGTAGATTAAATGGTCGAAAGCTCGTTTCCAATGCCAATCTATTTCAACGACATTTTTATAATTTTCGTTGTGACGCAGACTATTGTGAAATATTCGTTACTCTCTTTATTCATGATCACAATTTAAACAAGGATGAGTGATAGTATACTATATTCGAATGTTGGTTAATGTGAACAATGTATTCAGGAATTAGATGAAATGAAATGAAATATACGTGTTACAAATCCAAATGTTTTCATTTGGATCAAATACGTTCGACTGGCTCTGTAATTTTAACTTGGAAATGTTGGTTAACAGTATTTGTTTCATCAACACGTAAGTATATTACAAGTATTAATCCATCAGGACTTTTACAAATGTCAGACCCTGTCTTTTAACTTGCGCGAGTGCAATCACGCTCGTACAGCAGTAGTATAAAGTCCTATATATAATCATGACCTACTTTCCCTGTCACCGTCATGACCGTGTCCCGTGACCATGACCCGGCCCTGGCCTACTTAGACTGGCCCTGACGTACTTAGACTGACCTACTAACCCAGCCCTGACCTAGTGACCCGTCCCCGTCCTACTTAGACTGACCCTAAGAGTATAAAAATGGCACCATGTTCACCCTGTTGTTATTCGACCACTGTGTCAAGATTACTACGTCATTGTTAGAAGAAAGAAGATTCGTTTGGATAATTTTGTGTGAGATATTTTGTCACTGCTAGAAATAGACTGGATCAAGATATAAGACAAGGTGAAACAACCTAAACAGATTGAGTCCCATATATAAGGCACAGAAAATGTTGTCGAAATGTCAAAACGGAAGCGAAATCGCGTTGAAAAACCAAAAATCGGAGTAAATGGGTAACAGATCTGCGATAAATGCTGAAAAAGGCTAATTAATCGTATTTCCGTAAATACCGTATGATTGGGATCGTGTTGATATATTTTTAGAAAATACATTCGATACATTACCGTGCAAAACAAGAATGCATAGATTTTTTAATAGGATTTTTGCCAGAAAAAAACATGGCGGATTCGCATATGCATTGTGGGTGAGACAATATAATATATATATATATATATATATATATATATATATATATATATATATAGATTATATATATATATCTAATCAGTTGATTCATAAATACATGAAATGTATAAATGTGCTGTCACATATTGTGGTCTATTAATATACGAACAAACAAAATAATATGACAAACGAACATTTTAAAACAAATACACCTCGGATGTACGATGTAACTAATACTACATTCTGGTCCGTACCGTGTCCTAATGTCATTACTTAAATGATTTGTTTTTACATTAACATCAGCTAGTGTAATTATGAATGAATGAATGTTTAACGACATCCCAGCACGAAAAATACATCGGCTATTGGGTGTCAAACTATGGTAATGCAAACAAATAAGATGATGATCAACATCGATATAAAAATTCAAGATTTAAATAAAAACAGTGAAAAGAACTGTGCAAAAATACAAATATCACAGACAAATTACACGAATTTCCCAATTCATGGCTGATATTAAATCTGAACACTATTTCTTATCATTGTATTGTTAAATTATGTTTATTGATGGTCAAAATTCATAAATTATATTTATAACCCTTTTGCTTAACGCTTCTTTGACCTGTCCTTGTAATTTCCTCAACTAAAATGGCGGTAGCTGTCAAAGCAAGAAATTACTCTACAATGCACACCGGCGATTCTGAAGAACAAATAAAATACCACGTGCCAAAAAAAAACTGGCTAAGAAGTATATTTGTAAATAAATGAATCATTGGTGTATATAGTTACTTTGTCTATTACTAAAACAAAAACATCACTAACAATACAGCGAACGAGGTTTTTTTTTTTTTTTTATATAAATAATTTCAGTTGGTTACACGTAAGAAGAAAAGTAAAAGTGTTTTGGAAATAACAATTTTTTTGTATGTGCAATTTAGAAATCAACAGGCTCAGAAATAAATAACTTTAGTGTGACAAAAAAACCCCACACACACACAAAAGAACAACAAACAAATCGCGTATAACGTTTAGCGTTTTGCTATTTTAGTCAGATATGCACATTGCAAATTGCTTGGCAATTCTAGACTATTTTTCACTGACATACTGCTAGTACCACAATACGCTGTAACACCAATCTGATTAAAATTAGATCTACTGGTCTACCCGTAGATCGAACAGCATTGCGTGGGACTCCCATATCCAGGTTGGACATTTCATCTATAAATAACAATTTAAATATCGACCAATTACACTTTCGTCTTTTTATGGCGTTATTCGGGAGCATACAAATTCTAAAAAATATCGGGTCGAGACTACTTATGCAATAGGCGAACTTGTTTGGCTATTTCAACATTGAAAAAACATGGGGGGAAAGTGCGGTTAATAAATCTTGGATTGATACTAGTATAAACAGATTTTTTATGACTATGATCCATCACGGTTTGTTTTTGTGTTTTTTTTTTTGTATTGAACAGGAATTTATAATAAAGTTTTATATTGAAATTAGTTTCCGGCATACTTCGTAATTCACCTAAATAATTCAGTATACCCTCGGTCGTATTACCGAATTGTTGGTCAACTCTTTTCAAATCACTGGCATGATTTTGCAAGTATAGGTTTTGGACTGGTCGAATAAAAGGTCAACGGGACACTGAGATCCAATGGGCTGCTGTTAGAGCCACATGTAATAGTGGAGCTAATTTCAATTAGATTGCCCTGTTAACACTAACACTGAATTAAAACTAATAGTAATTTACCTAGGTGTGTGGCCTATTACAAAAATATTATATACATGCATAATTATATATATAAATATATATATACTTATATATCTATATCTATATAGATATATATATATTATATATATATATACGGCGACATTCAACAGATTACGTAAACGCTTTAAAGACCGAACATGGTTAAAAATGTTTGTTTTGGTTAACGACACCACTAGAGCACATCGATTATTAATTCACCGGCTATTGGATGTCAATAACATTTGGTAATGTTGACACCTTATAGTCTCACAGAGAAAACCTGCTTATAATTTCGATTAGTAACAAGGAAGCCATTTTTATATGCACTAGACGTGGTGCCGGCTCGAACGAGAAATAGTCCCCTAAATTGTTGTTAACAATTAACCATATAGTAATCTCCCACTTTTAATTATCAATTTGTTTTCCTCACTTTTGCTAAGAAGGAATCGTGGGGGGAAACAATTTACATTGACAGATTCCAATACCAGATTGTAACCATGTCACCTTACACCCAGGCCGTAGCTACCGGGGGTAGGGGGGAGAGAAACTAATCCGTACAAATAAGAACAACTTAAAGAAAATCCTATTCGTAACAGTTTGAGTTTGTAGGTATGCGCAGAATCATCTGCCTTATCAACTCCCACCCCTCCTCGCAGCAAAAACCTCTAAACAAACCACAAAATACACACCCAAAACATCCCAAGCTACGGCCCTGATATACACTTATTCTGATATCTCATACGTAGGCCAAAGAAACCCCCCCTGTAATTTATCGCTGTCTGCCATTTTACTTTTATGCGGGATACTCTTTAAGAGGGGGGTGGAAGCCTCCTGAAAGTATATGACGTTTAAATTAATGTAACGTCATCCCTTTTGTTAGTCCATGAGCCAGAGGTCTGGTTTGGTCAGGGTACTATCGGGGGGGGGGGGGGGGGGGTGGGACGAGCGAAGCTATATCATATTTTTCTCAATGCCTACATCCCTAGAGAAATGGAAAAAAATTATACTTAGCATTATCATAACTCGGAGTTCTGTGTGTACCTTTAACCCGTTGTGTGACCCTACCTCCCAATACACACACACACACACACCACACACACACACACACACCACACACACACACGTCATGCAACCATGCTTCTTTATTGACCTGATAAACCCTACCTGATAATCTGAAGTGTTATTTATGTCACTAGGGAAATGAGGTTGTGCGCATGACGGATTGTTTTGCTCAATGTTTCAAGTATATGTAGTTTTCTCACATTTCAAACATCCATTTACGCAATAAGGTGTTGAACTGCATAAATAAATAGAACAATTTACACTTGAATCTTCATGTAACGTCAAATTATCTCTTTATTTTTCAATTCTCCATTATTCGATCCCATTCGGACCTATGCAGCGTTTTTGAATGTACAATTTTTTGAAACTAAAAAAACAAGTAGATTCCTGGACAAAGCATGTTTACATTGGACATCATCTGAAGTCACAGTCATGAACAGGCAGTGATGTAGATCTTCTTCGGATCAAACATAAACTTGCGACTTTATTTTCACAGTAAAGGTAAAAAAAGTGTAATGTTGTTGAAACAACAGACTTTGAATATAATAAAATAAACACATAACTTTTAGGCTGGCTATGCCATTCCCAATATGCTTTCTGGCATCTGCTATTGTCCCGACTTCCATTAGTAGTGTTTACACGATAAAGCTAGATTGTTTGTATATCGCTTTCACTGAAACATATTACCAAAATATAACTTGAATAAGGAGTTTGCTATGATAAACAAAATATCAGGTTACTACGTTTTGATACGTGGTGATTTAGCTCTGTTCGCTAACGGTGCTTGAAGCTCGCTGTTGACACCGGTATCTAAACTTCGCAAATAAACCACGATATCAAACGTAGTAACCTGAAATTGTGGGACTGGCAAGACGAGTCGAAACAGAAAACCGGTTTAGCTATACAGTTTCCTGACTTGTTGGCATATTCCTACAAGCGGATAGATTTTTCCTTAAAAACAAAACCAATTCGAAATTAGATCTGTCTAGCACTAATTGTTTATTTTGATAACCAAATAACTAAACTATTAAAAATAATCTCTCCAATAACGATAACCCAAGAGAGTAAAACCCCGTTCTCACGTGAACGATTTTCTTACGCGTAATTCCGTGCGACCACCAAATCGTCCAGGGCTGTTTTGAGGGTCGCACTTTTGGCAGTTTGATGTTGATGATTCTGCACACGTTTTAGGGGGGTAGAATGGGGTGGTAGGCAGTCGCATGGCCGTTTGCACACAGTGGAGACGTTTTTGACTGCGAGGGGGGGGGGGGGGGGGTTGGGGGAGGGGGGAGAGCTGGGTCTTAACAAGCATCACAACTCATATTGGAACGTGGACTTGCCGGACATCGACATGAAAAATCATGGCCGCCAAACCTTGGGCGCTGCGAAAGAGTACAAAAAGCAATCATTAAACAAAACACACAAAAAAACGAGACTCGGACAGACGTGGATGGCGGTCCTTCTTGAATTGAAGCTTTGGAAACGGTTCTTTAAGCTTTATTTCCAAAAACAAAAATATGGATTCATGATTTTTCGAATGGCTCACGGGAATG
>NC_054710.1:44011946-44204115 GCF_016097555.1 Gigantopelta aegis
TCTCTGTCAATAATAACAAAAACAAACATTATTTTCTACACTATGCGATATCGTTTTTAAAAACCCATACCGCGAGGATATGTGGAATCGGGTGGGTCATTGTAATTGTTGTTGTTTTGTTTGTTTTTTGTTGGGGGGGGGGGGGGGGGGTGTAATTTTTTTGTTTTTTGTATCACTATTATTATTTTTATTTTTATTTATTTTTTATTTTTTTTGTCGGAACAATGGTGGGGGAAATCTAAAGGTAGTCGTCCGGCTTAAAAAAATCGTAAACAAACCTAAGCTTAAACAAACGCCAATGTGCATCATATACGTCAAAAAACACAAGTATGGCAAGTTCCTATGGAATGACGAATTAACACACTTTGAGAGTGACATTTTCCCTGACAAAACACTCCAATTTGCATAATCTAACTCCAACATCATCCAATCTGAAGTTGGTTACTTGTTCCTTATTCAATATCGAATTTAACTGGAAATTCACATTCGCTTTGCGCATATTACATGATTAACTTTATCGACTGGTAGGGTCTGTCTTGTGGCTTGCGATATTGTCTAAACAAATAAAAAATTCGGTATTATCGTAATATATCATACATATTTTACTCATTTTTGCCAATAAACGAGCAGCAGCAGCAACAACAACTATTAGTACTACTACTACTACTACTACTACTACTACTACTACTACTACTACTACTACTACTACTATTATTATTATTATTATCGTCAACATCACTATTACGGACAATCAAAGTGATATAATTATACAACAGATATTTTATCACAAATTTCAACCCCCAATCTCTCCTCTCCTCTCCCTCTCTCTCTCTCTCTCTCTCTCTCTCTCTCTCTCTCTCTCTCTCTCTCTCTCTCTCTCTCTCTCTCTCTCTCTCTCTCTCTCTCTCGCCCGGTGTCAAGGTTTGAGATTGTACCGGGTTTCAGATTGTCCTTTTCTTATTGCGCATGCGTCAATATCGAAGGGCAATCTGAAACCGCTGCTGCTGCGGTTTGAGATTGTACCGGGTTTGAGATTGTTCCAATATTTAAACCTTGACCTATCGAACTATAGTTTTTTTTTTATTGCTTATTGAAGTTTAATTTATTCAATAATATCCCTGGAAGTGGAGAATGTTTGTTTTATATAGTATGTATGTATGTATACATGTATACGTATGTATGTATGTATCATTGTATGTATGTATGTATACGTATGTACGTATGTACGTATGTATGTATGTATCTATATACGCGCACACACACACACACACACACACACACACACATACACACACACACACACATGATATAGAAGTAATAGAAATATAACAACACTACTGACTATTAGATTGAAAATATTCCCAGTTTCAGATTGTTCAATGCCACAGCATTATGCGATACAAATATGTAGGCATAGCCAACAATTTTGTATAGACGTATATTTAAATCAAGATTTATTTATACTTGGACGTGCCAATTATGAACTGGAAAAAAATTGAATACTGAGAAAATTGGAATACTGTAATTTAATAGGCATTTTGACGAGGAACAATATCAAACTGGGTAAAATCTCACAGGGATTGTGGTTTGAGAAAGTACCCCGTTTGAGATTGTACAACGCGATTGTAATGGACAATCTCAAACCGGGTACAATCTCAAACTGCGTGGTATGCGGGTTCAGATTGTACCACGAGACCATGTATATAGTATGTATTAGATATATTTGAAATAAAAATAACAAGATGGCAAGTGACTTTGAGGCGACAGACAACATGACATGGTCACCCAGTTTCAAAATGTTCCAGCCCACGGCATTATGCGATACAAATCTGTTATATTTATTTTGTAGACGGATATACGGACCTACATGTACATTTAAATCAAGATTTATATATCGGATGTGATAATTGTGAACGGTATGAACATTTAATATGGAGAAAATTAAAATACTGTATTTTAATAGGCATTTTAACGAGGGACAATCTCAAACTGGGTAAAATCTCGCGGGGATTGTGGTTTGAGAAAGTACCCCGTTTGAGATTGTACAACGCGAGCGTGTGCCTAAAATATATTTTAAAAACAGAAGACAGTAACAATTTTAATTTTATATATTATATAGATATGAAATGAAAATAATAGAAAGATGAAAAGTGACTATGAGGCACAAACATGACATCGTCATCCAGTTTAAAAATCTTCCCAGTTTCAGATTGTTCAACATGCTACTACAGTAGGCGATAGAAATATAAGTTATGTTGTAATAGACAGGTATTCTGATGTATAATTAAATCATGACATGTGGACACAAAAATAAAATATGTGTGGAAAGTTAATACGTACTTTTTAATATGCATTTCTGTAATGGACAATCTCAAACCGGGTACAATCTCAAACTGCGTGGATTGCGGTTACAGATTGTACCCAGTTTCAGAGTGTACCACGAGACCATATGTCTAAAATATCTTCTACATTGTACGAATTAGCAACTAACATTTCAATAGTATGTATTAGATATATTTGAAATAAAAATAACAAGATGGCAAGTGACTTTGAGGCGACAGACAACATGACATGGTCACCCAGTTTCAGAATGTTCCAGCCCACGGCATTATGCAATACAAATCTGTTATATTTATTCTGTAGACAGACATACGAACGTACATGCACATTTAAATCAAGATTTATATATCGGATGTGATAATTGTGAACGGTATGAACATTTAATATGAAGAAAATTAAAATACTGTATTTTAATAGGCATTTTAACGAGGGACAATCTCAAACTGGGTAAAATCTTGCGGGGATTGTGGTTTGAGGCGACAGACAACATGACATGGTCACCCAGTTTCAAAATGTTCCAGCCCACGTTCTCAATTTCATGTCGGCTTTTTCTTTGACCTACAAGCCCAAGTCAAAACTAAAACAATTGCTATTTCTCAAGCAGCTCGTGCGTCTTGTATCAGGGACAGTTCTAACAGATTGTCTGGTTCACCATAATGGATTAAGTACTAGCCAGTGCGCTGTTCGACGATTAGTCTTCGCAATAATTATTATCTTTTGGGATATAAATTAATAAATTAATTGTGCTAAATAATACTAACTACATTTTTAGGGGTGATTTTAAAAAGTCAATGCAATAATTTGAATAAACAAAATCATGGGCTCCATTTCTTTGATGTTTGGTCTCCCCTAGCAGTATGGTCTAATCGTGTATGTGTGTGCGTGTGTGTGTGTGTGTGTGTGTGTGTGTTTGAGAGAGAGAGATCAGATGACGTCACACTGTTTGCAGCATGCCACCTTCATTGTATGTGACAATCGGTTGAATCGACCGTTGCCAAGCATGCAAATCGGGCCAGTTGTTCAAAAATTAATCACTGTGTAACCATTAGTTAAGAGAAATTATTAAAACCAAATATTAAATAACTTCAAAGAACAATTGAAAAATATATTAAAATTTGACTTAGAACAGCATAATTAAAAATATATTAGGCTAACCCAGCAGTGGCGTAGGAAGCTGCCAAAAGGTCGGGGGGGGGGGGGCAGTATCAGTTGTGGGTAACATAACGTTAAATAATTATTGGGTGGAGTCTTCTTTTTTTTCGGGTTGAGGGTAGGAATAGAGCCTGTAACTTACTTTGGTAAAAACAAAAGTCCCCTCCTCCGATTACATGCCACATAAATGATGTCTAGACTTTCTTCTCTCTTTTTTTTGTTAATTCAAGATGTCTGTGGGTGCATTCTGGGATATTTAATTTCATTATTCATTATTGGGGTGGGGTTAAATTATTTAACCATTAAATGCGTTTTTGGTTAATATATCTTGATAATTTTATTTTATTCTACAAATACATAACATATATCAGACACTACTATAACGGTCTTTCTTCTTTGTCTTCTTATTATTTGGCTTTGAACGTACTGTATTAAATACCTGAAAAAGAGAAAGAAATCCAAAGACAGTCCAAATATCATAAATTAAAAACAAAATAAATTAAGTGTGGATGAAACAAATCTTCGCCATCTCATTTATGTTTTACTTTATTGATTGATTGATTGATTTTTCTAGGAAGATAGGACAATTTACTGTCATCACTGCTGATACATGTAGATCGCAACAATAAATAACATCCAGGTGCGGATATAAGTAGGGTTTTTTTTTTATTAAGGGGATAGGGGCAATCTAAATCTGTGCCTATACTTTATAAAAGCAGAGTATACATCTAAAATTTCAGTTGCTATATGTAGTACCGTAGCGTCATCTTCCATGTATATATTTACATATATATATTATTTATTTTTTACCAAAGATCCACAGGGTTTTTTTCTATCAAATTTAGGTAACGTTATTCTTATCGAGTCTTACCCATTGTCTGTCCCAGCACGAAGAATTCGCACCTCGAACCCCCCCCCCCCCCCCCCCCCCATTAAAAATCCCGCGTACGGGCCTAATATACTAGTACTTTCTTTATGTGATAGAACCAACTGGCCTAGCTGTGCCCCATCGCCGGCCCAATGACACCTACCCCCCCCCCCCCCTTTACTATTTACCGGCCATCCCATATAACACGTGGAAAAGAGGGAATTAACACTCATGTACGGTGTGGTCATTTGCTTCCTTTGAGAGTCTGTGTATTCGAGACGTCTGGAGTCTGTGTATTCGAGACCTCTGGTGCTTTGCTGTAAAGCAGGCGAAACAAGACCGTAAAAGAGAAACGTTTTGCATACACAGGGGTGTGCTTCAGGGTCTACCCTCCTCCCCCTTCCCGAATTTTCTTTTTAAAAAAAAAAAATTTGCGAAGCATGACCCGACATTCCCTAAAAACATCTCTCACCAGTCTGGACACCCGTACTCAATTTTCTGCACATGCGCCTGTGTACATTGTTTTGTAACCCCCACCCCCCATAAACGTAGCTCGCCAGTCTAGACCCCCCCCCCCCTTTGCTAACATTATTTCATACGCACCTGCATTGGCAAAAACAGAAAAAGAAAAAAAGAAACGAATTTTAAAAAACACCCTAAATAATAATACATGTAATAATAATACAAATAAAATGAAGTTTTTGTTAGCCGCTTGTGACAAACGTCACGTAGGCAAGCCACGTGCACATTTATTTGTTGATTTCACTTCTTTTCTTTTCTCTCAAAACCGCAATACCCTAACCACCCCCCACCCCACCCCACCCCCACCCCCCGGACACATGCAGTGACGCTCCTTTTCCTTTATTACTACTAATAGTTTTCCTTTTTCAGCTATCTACAAGGGTTGCCGGTCAGTTAAATTAAATAATGTGTTTGGTTTTAAAATTTATTATAGTCAGTATAGAGTGAATGATTTAAGATGCCAATCGGAATATATCAATATCATAAGTTTTAGGATAATAATTTAATAATTCTGCTTTTAAAAAATATGTCAACGCAGCGGCATAAAAGGTGTTTGTTTTTTTTTTTTTTTTTTTTTTTTTTTTTTTAAATTAAATTTATAACATATCGACAGTTGACAACAACCGACAGATAAAGAGGTCACAGATTCGCAGCAAAGTGACCGGTGCGAATTTGCAGAATCGCAGCAAGTTGTTACTGGTGTGGAACAAAATAGTCCGATAGCCAATTTGGTTTTAAACATCCATCCCTCAAACCACCCAATCCCCTCCCCATTTTTTTTTTTTTTTTTTTAACTCGGCGGCACATCGAAAAGTCAAACTGATCAAACTGATCCCCATCATATATAATGAATTCTTCCACAGCTGACGCAAGTTGCATGTGAGTCAGTTTCACAATTTATTTATTTTTAAAAATTGGTGTTTCACTTTTATGACTTGTTAATAACAATGTACATGTAAACATAGTCAATATAAATAATAATGAACAGTTCTACGCGTTGGATGAAGTGCAAACGTAATTCTTGTTGAAATAAAAGTTTAACAAAATTGCCGATCCGCCAATCGGCGAATTTTTGGAAACATTTCTTTTTCCGAAGACCGCCGAAACCGCCGAGCCGACCGCCGAGCCGATTACGGATATTGCCACTTTGGTTGGTTCGTGTACTGTAGCTCAGTGGTACAGCGCTCGCTCGATGCGCCGTCGGTCTGGGATCGATCCCCGTCGGTGGGCCCATTGGGCTATTTCTCGTCACAGCCAGTGCTCCACGACTGGTATAACAAAGGCCGTGGCATGTGCTATCCTGTCTGTAAAAGATCCCTTGCTGCTAATCGGAAAGAGTAGCCCATGACATGAGTGAACAGTTTTGGTATCTGACGAGTCAAATATCAACACTGTTCACGAGTTTCATAAAAAAAGTATTTATTACAAACTGCAAACAAACCGTAATAAAGTAAATTGTATTTATTCATACAGTCATAGACATATGACAAACATCAAAATGTTCCAAACATATCTTCCTACAACTTACAAAATGTATATACATTTAAGAAACACCAAAATTCAGTTACATGTACTTCTCATAGAAGATGCAATGCATACATTATACAGTGAAACCTGCCTAAATTGAAAAACATCAAGCATTAGTTACTCAGTCTGCAAAGAAATTGGTGACCTGTGACGTAACACCCGATGCTGGACTGTAGAAATTCCAGTGAGCAATGTTAGCTGGAAGTTGTGTTTTCATTAGGATGCCGCTTCTTTCATTTATACTAGGTGTTTCACGTTTTCCCAAAATGCTTGTTTTTCATCTACTGGATGGAAGAAAAATAATCCTCCATTTCGTATCCATGTGGGACAGGGCTATTCCCCTCTCGGGTACATAATTTGATGTCAGGGACTTGGCAAGTGTCGTCCCTGACAACAAATTATGTACCCTCGGGTGGAATAGCCCTGTCCCACATGGACACATATGAAGGATTATTTTATTCTCATAAACATCTACATATGTACTACTACAAGAAATGTGGTGAACAATAAAGTCAATATATAAACATTTTATAGATATTCAAACACACGCGTGTATGGCATTCCAAGCCAAAGACATTTTCCAATCACACGCGAATGGCATTATGCATCAAAGAATAACTGCATATATTAATATTTATATCTATCGGTCTGTCGATCTATCTATATATATATATATCCACCCCCTTCCAAAAAGATCCATTGTTAAAAAATTACAAAACAATGGTCTTAAAATATAAAATAGTTTTTAACACTATTAAACATATATATAAAGGCCTCATGAGAGGTCAACATCATAGAGCGAAGTCACTTCTCTCTCAAACTTTAGAGAGGGCGAAGTTTTTAACAGCAGGGAGACTTGAATTTTTGTCCAAAAATAAAATACGCAAAAAGAAGTTATACTTCTCATTATTTAACATTATGAAAATAATAACAAAAACAAAAAAAAATAATAATTAAAGTATGGATTATTCGATATAAGCACAAATACATAATATATAGGCCTACTGTTCATTATTTAACTCAACACATGTTACTTAAAAAGGTATCACTCATTTTTAAAAAAAATAAAAGAAAAAATATAAGCAAACACAAGTACAGGCACACAATATATAATAGTGAATTATTTAACTAGTCATTATTTTAATTTAATTTTTTGCACGTACTAAAATTGAAAAAAAAAATCTTCAAAGATTTATTTAAAAAGAAAAAAAAAGTGCTAAGTAGTTTGTGTACATTGTAGTTCTAGAACTGTGGATCATTTCGTCTCGATAAAAACATGGAAAAGTGAAATCGTTTTAAATTAATATGATGGAAATTGGGCGCCATTTTATACCTCTTGAAGTTAACACGTCTTTAACGAAACATACTTAAAATGTGTATTCACTTGGCGGATTAAACACTGAGGTCAGTCCCTATTTTGGGAGGTTACAATTTTTACGGTCCCGGCAAGAAATTCGCGGGTTCTGTGTAGGATCCGAACAGCACTTCCCCCCTTTCTTCTGGGAACGAAGAAATCACTTCTCCTACTTCTTCAATTCTAGGTTAGGGCCTGTTCTGCTGTTGAGGTTATGACTCAAGTTGTATAGCATTTTGTTGTTGTGCTAGTACAGTAAGTGGAATACGGCTACAACTTTATTACTATAGAAAATAGGATTGTAATAAAAATTAATATTGTATGAAGACGAGAAACTTGGATACCTGTACGTAAAATTGTTAATAGAATAGCCCATACATGCATAATATGAAACGATAGAGACGAAGACTCTAAGTGAACTTACTAGCTTCAGTCTTGTTACATTTAAAATCAACAGTTCCTGTTATTCCATCCTGACAGGCCCACTCTCCAACATCTACGGAAGGGTTGAATGCTTGTATGGTGAGTTTGGCGAGTTGGTGAGTCAATAACCACACTGTAGCCAGTTACACCACCAGATGAAATACATATTGTATTAGCCTGGTTACACTGTACCACTTGCAATAGTGATCCTTTCGGTCGTAGCCATCGGATGCCAATAGCTATTGTGCCCAATATATCGCAAGTTAACGTTGTATTCTGTCCTGAGTATTCTCCATTCCTGCAATCAATATGTGTTGCTATACCTGTAATACATTTAACAAAATGGAACAAACACACAATTCGTTTGAACTCTTGATATTACAAGAGGCCTGGACAGCTCCATTATATATACACTCATTCTCAATAAATCGATGCTCTTTATGCGTATTTAGTTTTTTAAAATAATAAAGCTCAGAATGCAAAATAATTTATAAAATATTAAATGCTAGTGTTCCTACGATCTATCATCACTCGGTTTTGAAACCTAGAAATCATCTATTTTCCTTTCAAACCTCCAAATGTTACCGATGTTTAAAGATTAGGTATTGTCATTTTTGTAAATTGTAAAGTGTCAGCCATTTTTTTAATATAATAATCAATGATGTTACAATCTTAATTAGATTTGTTAATTTCATAGATATTTATATAGTAGATTAAATGGTCGAAAGCTCGTTTCCAATGCCAATCTATTTCAACGACATTTTTATAATTTTCGTTGTGACGCAGACTATTGTGAAATGTTCGTTACTCTCTTTATTCATGATCACAATTTAAACAAGGATGAATGATAGTATACTATATCCGAATGTTGGTTAATGTGAACAATGTATTCAGGAATTAGATGAAATGAAATGAAATATACGTGTTACAAATCCAAATGTTTTCATTTGGATCAAATACGTTCGACTGGCTCTGTAATTTTAACTTGGAAATGTTGGTTAACAGTATTTGTTTCATCAACACGTAAGTATATTACAAGTATTAATCCATCAGGACTTTTACAAAAGTCAGACCCTGTCTTTTAACTTGCGCGAGTGCAATCACGCTCGTACAGCAGTAGTATAAAGTCCTATATATAATCATGACCTACTTTCCCTGTCACCGTCATGACCGTGTCCCGTGACCATGTCCCGGCCCTGGCCTACTTAGACTGGCCCTGACGTACTTAGACTGACCTACTAACCCAGCCCTGACCTAGTGACCCGTCCCCGTCCTACTTAGACTGACCCTAAGAGTATAAAAATGGCACCATGTTCACCCTGTTGTTACTTTGTCTATTACTAAAACAAAAACATCACTAACAATACAGCGAACGAGTTTTTTTTTTTTTTTTTATATAAATAATTTCAGTTGGTTACACGTAAGAAGAAAAGTAAAAGTGTTTTGGAAATAACAATTTTTTGGTATGTGCAATTTAGAAATCAACAGGCTCAGAAATAAATAACTTTAGTGTGACAAAAAAAAACCCCACACACACAAAAGAACAACAAACAAATCGCGTATAACGTTTAGCGTTTTGCTATTTTAGTCAGATATGCACATTGCAAATTGCTTGGCAATTCTAGACTATTTTTCACTGACATACTGCTAGTACCACAATACGCTGTAACACCAATCTGATTAAAATTAGATCTACTGGTCTACCAGTAGATCTAACAGCATTGCGTGGACTCCCATATCCAGGTGACATTTCATCTATAAATAACAATTTAAATATCGACCAATTACACTTCGTCTTTTATGGCGTTATTCGGGAGCATACAAATTCTAAAAATATCGGGCGAGACTACTTATGCAATAGGCGAACTTGTTTGGCTATTTCAACATTGAAAAAACAGGGGGGAAAGTGCGGTAATAAACTCTGGATTGTATACTAGTATAAACAGATTTTATGACTATACCATCACGGTTTTTTGTGTTTTTTTTTTGTCTTGAAAGGAATTTTATATAAAGTTTTATATTGAAATTAGTTTCCGGCATACTTCGTAATTCACCTAAATAATTCCGTATACCCTCGGCGTATTCCCGAATGTTTTCAAACTCTTTTCAAATCACTGGCATGATTTTGCAAGTAAGGTTTTGACTGGTCGAATAAAAGGTCAACTGGACATGAGCTCCAATGGGCTGCTGTTAGAGCCACATGTAATAGTGGAGCTAATTTCAATTAGATTGCCTGTAACACTAACACTGAATTAAAACTAATAGTAATTTACCTAGGTGTGGCCATTACAAAATATTATATACATGCATATATATATATATATATATATATATATATATATATATATATATATATATATATATATATATATATATATATATATATACGGCGACATTCAACAATTACGTAACGCTTTAAAGTCCGAACCATGTTAAAAATGTTTGTTTTGTTTAACGACACCACTAGAGCACATCGATTTATTAATCACCGGCTATTGGATGTCAAACATTTGGTAATGTTGACATATAGTCTCACAGAGAAAACCTGCTATAATTTTCGATTAGTAACAAGGAATCTTTTATATGCACTAGACGTGGTGCACGGGCTCGAACGAGAAATAGCCCAATATGTTGTTAACAATTACCATATAGTAATCTCCCACTTTTAATTATCAATTTGTTTTCCTCACATTTTGCTAAGACAGGAATCGTGGGAAAACAATTACATTGACAGATTCCACATACCAGATTGTAACCATGTCACTTATATCCAGGCCGTAGCTACCCGGGGAGGGGGAGAGAAACTAATCCGGTACAAATAAGAACAACTTAAAGAAAATCCTATTCTTAACAGTTTGAGTTGTAGGTATGCGCAGAATTCATCTGCCTTATCAACCCCCAACCCCTCCTCTCAAAAACCCTCTAAACAACCACAAAATACACCCCAAAACATCCAAGCTACGGCACTGATATACACTTATCTGATATCTCATACGTAGGACAAGAAACCTGTAATTTATCGCTGTCTGCCATTTTACTTTTTTATGGAATACTCTTTAAGAGGGGTGGAAGCCTCTGAAGTATATGACGTAATTAATGTGACGTCATCCCTTTTTAGTCCATGAGCCAGATGGTTTGGTCGGTACTATGGGGGGGGGGGGGAAGACGACGAATGCTCATATATATTTTTCTCAATGCCTACATCCCTAGAAATGGAAAAATTATATTAGCATTACATAACTCGTATTTCTCTGTGTATTTACCCGTTGTGTGACCCTACCTCCAATACACACACACACACACACACACACACACACACACACACACACACACACACACGTCATGCAACCATGCTTCCTATTGACCTGATAAACCCTACCTGATAATCTGAAGTGTTATTATGTCACTAGGAAATGAGTTGTGCGCATGACGGATGTTTGCTCTATTTTCAAGTAATGTAGTTTTCTCACATTTCAAACATCCATTTACAGCAATAAGTGTTGAACTGCATAAATAAATATAACATTTACACTTGAATCTTCATGTAACGTCAAATTATCTCTTATTTTTCAATTCTCCATTATTCGATCCCATTCGGAACTATGCAACGTTTTGAATGACAAATTTTGAAACAAAAAACAAGTAGATTCCTGCAAAGCATGTTTACATTGGAACATCATCTGACGTCACAGTCATTAACAGGCAGTGATGTAGATCTTCTTCGGATCAAACATAAACTTGACTTTATTTTCACAGTAAAAGGTACAAAAATTGTAATGTTGTGAAACAACAGACTTTGAAATATAATAAAAGAAACACATAACTTTTAGGCTCCCAATATGCTTTCTGGCATCTGCTATTGTCCGACTTCCAGTAGTAATGTTTACACGATAAAGCTAATTGTTTGTATATCGCTTTTCACTGAAACATATTATCAAAATATAACTTTTAAGGATTTGCATGATAAACAAAATATCAGGTTACTACGTTTTGATACCGTGGTGATTTAGCTCTGTTCCATAACGGTGCTGAAGCTCGCTGTTACACCGTTATCTAAACTTCGCCAAATAACCACGATATCAAAACGTAGTAACCTGAAATTTTGGGAATGGCAAGACGAGTCGAAACAGAACCGAGTTTAGCTATACAGTTTACTGACTTGTTTGAATATTCCTACAAGTGGATAGATTTTCCCTTACAAACAAAACAATCGAAATTAGATATGCATCACTAATTGTTTATTTTGATAACAAATAACTAAACTATAAAAACATAATATCAATACGATAACCAAGAGAGTAACAAGCATCGCACCCCTATTTGGAAATTGGACTTGCCCGACATCAGACCTAGAAACAATCATGGCCGCCAAACTTGTTCGCTTCTAACGATCCAAAACGCAATTTTTAATATCATTAAAAAAAACCTAAAAAAAACCGAACTCGTACAAGACGTGGAATGCTGTCCATCTTGACTGAAGCTTTGGAAACGTGTTCTTAAGCTTTTATTTCCGAAAAAAAATATGGACTCGTTGATTTTCAGAATGGACTCACGGGAATGAGCCAATTCAGGAGCAAGTGAGTCCACTTGAAAAAAAATGGACTGCTGGAAAAAAAATCCTTAATGCTATTTCCCCTGCTCATTGATATATATATATATATATATATATATATATATACTTATATATATATATATATATATATATATGCTATATATATAACCATGTGGATTTTATTGTTTTAATGATTTTAGTATGCACAAAACACATGCACCTAAACCTTTGGCTAGGAGCTGTAGGGGCATGTTTTTACCTGTCTAAACCTCTGACCTCTGACCAGGGACAGTGACGATCAACCAATAGACTGGCCAGCTGTGTTTGACCCAGTTGGTGGCTATTCACTGTCACTCACCTGACATTCCTTTACATGCCACGATCTGCACAGGCTACACACTCTTGATCTGCTTTAAACATACACTGGGATAATTGGTGACTTATAGTTCTACTTTTGTAATTCACTTTACTATTTTACTAACATATAAAGTACAATTTATAAATTACAAATAAGGTTTAAATAAATAACTACTTCAATTAACATTTACTTTGATAAAGGAATAAACTGAATTAATGTAAGAATTAGAATTTGGGCGTGGCACTTACGCTGTAAGAATAATGGATATTTCTATAGCCAAGCCATAATCAAATGAGTCGTTATTATTGTTTTAGAAATGTATGTGAATAGTGTGTATGTGAGTATATTAAATTAGAATAGTATTAGTTTTATTTTACTTGTTTCTTGTAGACGTTTTGAAGATTTTAATGATACCGCCCTAAAGCCCACAGCTGAAGGGTTTGTTTGATTATCTATTCAAATTCTTCGGAATAAAGAACCCTGGTAAACTCTCTTCACCGAGTCAGTTGTCTGTTCAGGGGAAGTAACATATATATATATTTTTATTTTTTTTGGTAACTGTTTTGTTGACTTTGGGTATTAAAAAGCTGTCATAATAGTATGTAGTATTGTTAATAATTTATTTAAAATGTGTACCATAAAAGTATTTTACCATTCTTTTTCGTTCATTTTATGTCAAGTCTTCGGCTGTAGGCTATGGCTAAATGTTACATTTAAAAAAAAAGTATTTTTTGTCGGTTACGTGACGATACATCGACCGGCGTACCTCGCTTTTGTCCAAACAAAGTACGCACATTTAGATGAAAAAAGGACCAATGGTAATGAAGATAACATATGTGGATAATATAACCGTGACAATGTTGGAATCGCCGAAATAGCGGTTGGTATAAAACCCGGATTACTGGGTAAATATAAAATCCGGACAGCTGGGTTGCTACAAAGCCCGAACGTCTGGATGAAACGTAGCGAATTTTGACAAACAAAAAGAAAAGAAAAGAAAAAAAACACGGAACAAAATCGGGCAGCGAAAAAATTCGGAATTCTGTATAACTCCGGAGGGTTTTCATCTATTGAATTGAATTGTATGTTTGGAATATTATTTTGAAGACATCTTTCAAATGTGAAACATGGTGAAATATTGTTCGGTGTATGGATGTACAAAAGCTGCAGTTAAAGGCAAAAGACGTTTGCATATTTTTCCGAAAGACAAACCGACATTGTTTGCACGGAAGCAGTTCTTAAAGGAGAGAGAATTAAGGCATTTGGCCTGGTATGCATATTCAACGATATATAATGCACATTATTGCTTAATATCAACAAGTATAATCGTATAGTTAATTAATAAAACGGTTAAATGTGACGGCTATTATATATAACGGGCACAGCCATTTTGTACCATTCCAGTGAATACGCCCTTTGGCGAGCTTGTGGTTACGTAATACCTAACGAGTCACGTCAGGAATTAGTCTTCGAACTGAAGAAACAAACCATACTTGAATTTTGCAGATGCATCGCAATGTTTTGTAATTATATCCATCCTAGTAAGCCAGCACCAATTATATATTATTTTTCAATACAAAATAAACCACCATTGTCAAAGTGTTGAAATAACTGTATTATGTTATTAAATTAAACAATATTTCTTGGTTAATTCGTCTTTTCTTTCCGTGGCCTTTCTGTGGTTCCTGATTGGCAGGTGTATATTCAGACGGTCCCCAGACACTAAAAAGACGTGCCTCTTTTATGAAGATCACAGGGTATTGTGTGATAACAGCACGGATACACCTCAAATCGTAATGGACATTACCAACCACCCTGCTTTATTACTGTAAGTAATTCTGTAAAACCCTTAAGTAGACTTTCCCATCTAAAATCACAAAACTGAACAATTACGTCGTCCCAAAGAAAAGAAAAGTAGCACTTGGGTATCGTGAGTGGTAGTTTTTGCTCGAACGTGCCCTACCAATAGACCTAATAGTATGCATTTTTTCTTTGGATTTTTCAAAAAAGAAAAATATTATAACTCCATTTCGTTCTATTGATATAAATATATTTAGTTAAATAGTTTATTATACTATCAAGTCATTTATGTTGTTTTAAAAGTCAGGTTGATGAAAACGAAGCGCCTTGTCGTAAATTAGAGCGTTTATTTACACTGTACATAGAGAAGATGGACGGAGCTGACGTCAGTTCGCCCCAAGCTATACCACCGGATGTCACAAAAACGAAACAAAATGGCTGCCCCCAGTTAGCAGGAATAATCATGTTTTTTTATTAACTCTAAAATTACGCGTTTTTCATTTGTTAAAGTGTCAGTATGTGTTGGTGGTCCGGGTATGCATCTTTCCAACACATAAGACTCTTGTTTGAGTTGACCCTACCTTTAAACCGAACACGTGCGTATTGGAAAGGACCGTCAAGATGGAATTCGATTTGCAGTGACCACTTCACACCTGGGGATTACGACAATTATCTAAGATGGTCGATAGGAAAGGCACCAAAACTTTTATTAAAGAACTTGTCTGTTCCAAGCCTGTATCCTCCTGTTCAGCCTATTTGCAGCCCGGAGACAAAACAATGTTCGAATGTTAATGCCGAGGTGTACATTGTTCATATTTTGCACAAAGATACACCTCAACACGATACATTTATCTCATGTTCGAGCTGTACATAACGATATCCCGAACATCGCTCGAAGACAAAAATAGATAGGCCTACCGAATGTTAATGCGATTTTTTCTAAAAAATATTTTTCCTACATTTATTGTTTTGACATATACAGTCAGACCTCGTTACAACGACCGTCGTTACTGCGACATTTACACCATCCGACCACAAATTGTCGGGAACAAACGTACCTCACTGTTATTCTGTTCATTACAACGGAATTCACACCTTCCGACTCCGACAGAGTAAATTAGTAACAAACGTGCATGCGACCATCTAAAGACACCTCTTTACAACATTACATAATCACAGATATCGTATCATATTGGCAGTACACACACAGCCACTTAGATTCCTTGATCTCGTAGTGAGCCGACTGTGTCGCATGTTGTCCGAGCTACCGATGTCTGCGAAATCTGTAGACATGTATTGCTTTTGGAAATAAGCCTTTAGTTAACCAATTAAAGGATTAACTTCGAACAATCAAATCTTCTATTTTCATATCTTGTAAACGAAACGTACCAATCGTAGATGTCTGTAACCAAGTAATGATTAGACTGACGATGAATGCGCCTTGTTTAATATATTTAATGATGTTTTTTAAAAACATATTAAATGTATGTACGTGTATTTGTTGTTTTTAATAATAATTGCAATACATTATTTATTTAAATGCTATTCAGTCATCAGTTAATATTAGTATTTTTTCTAAAAAATATTTTTCCTACATTTATTTTTTTAACATATGTAAATGCATCGTGTTGAGGTGTATCTTTGTGCCAAATATGAACAATGTACACCTCGGCATTAACATTCGCGCTTTGTTTTGTCTCCGGGCGACGTCCGGGCTCTGGGCTGCAAAAAAGCTGACCGCATTTGGCTCGACGGATCATCGTCGGTGTACTACGGTTGAAACTGATAGGGAAGTACCCGTAACAGATTTTCTCCTGCTTCCTCACCAATCGAGGTAGCATTAGCAGGGCCGTAGCTAGCAGGGGGGGGGGGGGGGGGGGGGGCAAACAATTCGGAAAGCAATATAGAAACTTTTCTTCTTAACCGTTTAAAGAGTTTTAGACTATTAACTACTCAGTTGCCCCCCCCCCCCCCCAAACAAAAAATCCTAGCTACGGCCCTGATTAGAATAAATAGACAAATGCGACAAGTCCAAAATGTCCAAACTAACGTCCGATAGGAATGAGCTATTTTCCGAAGAATCATTATATGCTGTCGCCATGCTAACCTACTAACGAATGAGTGGAATTCACCTGATGCAACGTCACAGGTCAGATGCAAGTCAAATCGACTGGATCAGTGTTTTTTCCCCAGATCATTTTACAAAAAGTCGCTTTATTAATAATTGGGGTGGTGTTTTTGTTTTTTATGGTTAATAATGTAATCTTTATGTACTTTTTTTATATACTGTGTATTAATAATGTGCCATGATTGTGGACCTTTACAGAAAAATCTCTTCCTAACCGTCTAAGGAGTTTTAGACTATTAACTACTCAGTTGCCCTCAGCCCCCGAAACAAAAGGCCCTGTTTAATCACCTTTTTCTTCAATAAATAATTTTTAAATTGACAAAATTGAAATTTGTCAAAATTAAAACATTGCAAAATTTCCGGATCCATCACTGATATTGTGTAGACGTAGTTTTAGTGAACACATTTATTGTAGTTTAGTGAACTTAATATTATTTTAATTCATTATGATGGCTGTGTTTATCAACTTTCCATTGATATGCGTGTATAATAGTAGCACAATATTAAATTATTATTATTATTATTATTATTATTATTATTAATGCACCTGTCATGTCTTGGACGTTGAATTTTCTTGCGATCTTCGTCCAGTAATTGTTAGTTCAGATCTGGTACTTATATTCACTTAAGGACTGGTAATAAATACCGGGTTTTCGATCACCAAGTCATTTAAAATTTCAATTTGCTCATGTGTGAACTTTTATCGCCCATTGCACAAAGAATGCTAAAAATGGCTACCCTAAAAACTTGAAAATTATATAACGCTATAAAACACAAGTGCGAAAACTTGAAAATTAAATAATGCTATAAAACACACAAGTGCGGGAGATGGTAATGATGGGTAATACCTCAAAAGCACGTTTTGTTTTAGATAAGAGTATAACCGTATATGTATCAATTAAAGTAGCAGACAACAGTTATTTGTGAATCTTCAGCTGAGATTTATGCATACCAGACCATGGCATCCTAGATGCCCACCTATGGTTTAAAAATAAAGAAAGATCCAGATATTTTTAGTCTCAAGGATATTACAAAAAGGGTCATAATTATAAAGAGGACTAATTTTAAATATCTTTAGTTAAATATATGTGTTTCTTTGTTCATAATGTGTTGAAACTGCATGATTTTGGTTGTATTTTTGACAATGTTCACACCCATACAAACCACCCCCAAGCGGGAGTTGGCGGATATCACGAATATATATTTATGGAAACTTTGCTCATCAAACCTTACAAAAACACTCATTTGAGTAAAGCTTTAGCCATTCAATAATTTTTTTACAAAATCAGCTTGTTTCAAAATTATTCAAAATGATCGCACCCCAATTTTGTCACAAAGAAAAGCTAGTGTATGAATACCAAACCTCATTACAGCTACACCATTTGCACTGCTGCTTACAAACTAATTGTCCTTTTAAAAATAACTCCATGTCTATCACTAAGCTTAAGAATAGTCTTATTCAACTTACCGTACTAGCACAACAACAATGCTATACGACCCTGAGTTATAACCTCCACTGCAGAATTATCTCCCCTTGCCGGATGTATAACCTACACCCGCGCATGGGTAGACCGTATATCCTCGTTTTTTTTATTCTGCAGTCCTCCATTGCAGTCGTGTACGAGTTCTGTAGTAAAACATTTGTCAAATTATTAAATTGTTTATTAATTTGTAATTTTGTTTTACTCTGTCATACGAGGTCTTTTGGGTGATTTACACAGGGGGTTTATTTCTGACACGACTTCCTCGGGCTCCAACCGGTTGGTTGTGTGTGCCGAGGGGGGTTGTCTTAAACGACTGCCCCAGTTTAATCAGCATTTGTTATGTCGGGCATGTCGTTCTTGTTGTTTTGAACGCCAGTGTCATATCTGTGTAAATTGGTCCCCCTCCACGTGGGGGAAAATTAAGAAGCTGTCAAAAGAGTATGATTAGACGTGAACGGGATGGGCGGAGCACACTGGTAACCTCCGGGGTCGTGCTCCATACCGATTTGCCGTCGGTCGGCAAGTCGGTGTCCAGTTCAAAGAGCTCGCGGACAAGTAGTAGGCGCAAGGGCGCCGCCTCGTTTGTTCGCCATCTTCATGGTGATACCAGTAAACCTGAAGTGCGGAGGGGGCGCTATTGCGGTTTCTTCCAGGTCGAGCTCCGTTCCACCTGGGGATTTGCTTTTGCCTCCTTCGGTGGAGGCGGCGCCGGTTACGGTTGTAATGGGGGCGTCAGTCGGAGGGAGTGCAGTCGCGGCAGGAACGACTGTGTCTCTCAGTTCCAATTCCCATATTGCTGATGGGGGCAGGGTTATCGGTCCTTCTGTGGAGGGGTCGATTAGCTCTAGGTTAAAGTCCGCTTTGCGGCGCCGTTTGTCTCGCCAGATTTTTGTGCACGGTTGGTTGTGGCGTCTGAGGGTGCCATTTCGGCCAACGCGTCTTTCGGCGCTACTTGTCCACTTGTCAAAATCGCGAAGTCTCACAACGTTGTCTCGGTCACGGAGCCGGGTGGCGTTGTTTCGGGTGCGACGCCAGTGGGCGTCCTTTCTGTTGTTGGGGCGCCTGTACAGCGTCATCAACTTTGAGATCGTTCGCATGGGGCTACGTCAACTGGTTTGGCTAATCCACACGTGGTACGTTGGGTTCAGAATTCGGCGTAGGATTCGTACGTGTACGAAGTTCCTGACAGTCCGGTTCAACCGACACCACCAGTCCTGTTGTCTGCTTCGGCAGGGATCAGGGAAACTGCAGCTTTCTTGGGTGCACCTGCGTCTACACCGATGGTCAATCCGGACCTGCCAGATCCCTCGACTGTGTGGGCGGAACCTTTCGTTCAGGGTCCGATGGTTTTGGGTCGGCCCCAGGGGCGGACTCGTGGGGACTGTGTTTCTCTTTTTGAGAATTTCATGGCCTGGCTAGGGGAATCGCCTGCACCAGTCCCTCCACTGCCGGGGTTTCCAGCGAGACCGGGGTTGGTACAGTTTGCAGATTCGGCCGGTCCGCATCGTCCTGTCCATGCAGTTTCGTTTCCGGTACGGTCAGCGCATGGCGCGTCGTTTGAAAACATTTCTTCTTCGGAAGAAGATTTTCCCTCCGAATCAGTGTGTACTTCGGGGGAAGGGTCGGCACCAGGTTCAGTGCTTGACGAGATTCCCAATTTGGCCGATGGTACGCCAGACGGCGATTATGATTACCAGGCGGTTCTTGGTTTTGTACGGGAACAGGTCCGACTGGTGTGCACAGATGCAATTCCGTCTGAGGAGGCTGTTCAGTCTTACAAGGGTGTTTCGTTTGGAAACCGGCCTTTAGCGACGGACGCTCCGCGGCAGGATTTCGGCTTGCCGTTAGCATACAAGGCGCCTGAATCTCTTGCGGAGATTGATGCTTTGATTGCGGGTATCGATCGTATTTTGGGGGCGTGGTGGAAGAGTTTCCGGCAGCGTTAGCTACCGGTAAACTGTTGCCTGTGGCGAAGGTTTTGTCCACGTCTTCGTATAAGACATTGGGAGCTTCCTTCCTTTCACATCCAGCGGTTGTTTCCGCTAGGGTGAAGGCAGACTCCCACCCATCTCCTAATGTCAGTGTGCCACTCACGGATTTAGAGAGGTTATCTAAACTTCTTTTTCAAGTCAATAACCAGTTAGGTACGTTCCTATTTGGGTTAGATAAAGCAGTCACGGGTCTTCCGCCGATGCCTAAGGGTTGTTTGTTGGCGGCTTCTAAAGCCTCTCATCACGTCGCTCAGCTTGCTGGGCGTGTTTTTGCCAACAGTCTACTTCTGCGTCGGGATCACTACCTTGCGGGACTGAGAACGACAGGTGTGGTTAAAACCTACTTTCGTAGTCGCTCAGTAAGGGAAACCTTACTTTTTGGGACCAATTTTAACTTGGTCATGGACCAAGAAGCGACGAAATTCGTCCCTGCTGCTCAGTCCCGAACTACTCGTAAGCGCCAGGCGGCATCTAATTTTAAGCCTCCACCTGTTAAGAAATAAACTTTTCTTGACAGTTATCAGATCCCTCTGGTGTCTGATTCGGGCGTGCAGTCGGGTAATACCCGTGGTTCATCGAAACAGGGACGTTTTCATGGTTCCGCTCGGGGCAAGGCACCCAGGGGTGGGAAGCAGCCGGGATGAGGGTGCGTGGACAATCGACATCTGCTTACGGAGGTTCCGTTAGCAGATCTTCCTGTGGTGGGCAGATTGCGCCATTTTGTTCAAAGTTGGTATGAACTGCCAGATCTGGACCCATGGGTTTTGTCGGCTGTCCGCAACGGATACAGAATTCCGTTTTCATCACCCCCTCCACTGACGTCATCCTTCCGGCTACCTGCAGTACCGTCTGTCGACAAACGAGTACTGGTGGAGAAGATGGTTGTCGAGTTTCTCGACAAGTAAGCCATCCAGGAGGTAGATTTGGGCACTCCGGGATTTTATTCCCATCTGTTCTTCGCTCAGAAGAAGAATGGTGAGTGGCGACCAATTCTAAACCTGAAGCCGCTGAATTCTTACGTCGTTATTCCATCCAAGAAGATGGAGAAGGTTCAGTCTGTTCACGCTTTGCTTCAGGTGGGAGAATGGGCGGCGTCCATCGATTTGAAGGACGCTTACCTGCATGTTCCAATCCATCAGGATTTTTGGAAGTACTTGCGGTTCCTCTATGACGGCAGAGCTTACGAGTTCAAGTTCTGCCGTTCGGATTGGCCACAAGCCCTCACGTCTTTACTTGGGTAGTAAAGGCAGTGGTGAGGCATGTACATCTGTTACGGATGCACAATTACCTGGATGATTGGTTAATTCCGGAGACGTCACAGACGGCATGTCTCGTGGGCGTGGAGTTCGTGATCGACATGATTCTCCGATTGGGGTTTATTCCCAATTGTGTCAAGTCGGAATTAGTGCCAACGCAGGTTTTCTCTTATCTCGGGGTGGTTTTCAACCTTGTGGAGGCGTCCGTTCTTCCAACGGATTCGCGACTTCACAATTTCATGATGTTGGCACAACGTCTTCTGGTGGAGCAAAGTGCGTCAGTGTGCACGCTCCATGTGTTGATAGGCCATCTCGAATCGCTGGCGGCGATGAATGTGCGGTTTAGACAGTTCAAGAGACCGCTTCAATGGCATTTGTCCCGAGTGTGGGATGGTCTCAGCTGGGATTTGGTGATACCATTGGGGCCTTGGTTCATTCTTCCGATCCAAAAGTGTCTAGTGGACAAGTGTATGTCCCAGGCCGTTCCTTTACACCCACTTTGTCAGGGATGTGGACGCCTTCAGAGAGGAGTTGTCACATCAACCTGTTGGAGATGGAAGCAGTGCATCGTGCTTGTCTCCATTTCAGGACTGTTATTCGACATCGTCGAATTTTGTTGAGGTTGGACAACACGTCGGTTGAGATTCTGGAATGGTGCGATGATTGGGGAGTGGTGTTATCGGCCAAACACATTCCTTCATCCGTGGACGTCTTGGCGGACTCTTTGAGTCATCGTTCCCCAGTTCAGACGGAGTGGATGTTGCACCGGACGGTGGATTATCGAGTTCTTCAGTTGTGGGGGAGTCCTCAACTCGATATGTTTGCCACTCGCCTGAACAGTCAGTTGTCAGTGTTTGTATCGCCGGTAACAGACCCACTGGCACTGGAGTACGATGCGTTGAGCATGGACTGGACGGGACTGGATTTTTATGCCTTTCACCCTCCGGTTCTGCTTGGCAAGGTTCTGGCAAAGATCAGACAGCAACCTTGTCGTGTCACGCTCGTAGCCCCGAGTTGGGCAGCTCAAGCCTGGTTTCCTCCGCTCCTGTCACTTTTAGTGCAGGAGCCAGTGCGGTTGCCATTGATACCTGATCTGCTCAATCAGAGACTGTGTCGGACAGAGTGGCATCCGAAGCCTGAGGTTTTCCGACTTCACGCATGGTGGTTGTCGGGGTTTCCCTCCGAAACCGAGGCTTTTCTAAACGGGTTGCAGACCTCGTCTCCTCTTCGAAGCGCCAGTCTACGGAGAGGGTCTACCTGACTTAATGACTTAGCTGAGTACTTTCTGGCTCTTGTCCAAGAAAGACAGCTGAAGGTTCAAACAGTGAGAAGTCACCGGTCGTCCATTTTCACTATTCTGAGGCAGTCTGGACGTCAAGATTTCTCAACGAATCTCGTGTTGCACGACTTGCTTAAGTCGTTGCAAAACACGGTTGAGAAGCCTTCCATTTTGCCTAAATGGAATTTTTTTCTGGTTCTGCATGCACTCAAAGGCAAGCCCTACGAGCCTTTGAAATTCGCCAGTCTTCGTCATTTGACGTGGAAAACATTGTTTTTGGTCTCACTAGCGGCTTGCCATCGTATTATTGAGATTCATGTATTTCTGCATGATTTGGTGGATTACAATACGGACGGGTCAGTTACATTACGTACTGATCCTGTTTCCATGGCTAAGAACCAGGTGCCAGGGGATGAGTTTCCTCCGGCCATCATTCAGTGTTTATCTCGTACGCTTTCTGCGGATAATTCTGATAGACTTCTTTGTCCGGTGCGGGCTTTGAAATTCTATTTGGAGCGTACTAGAAATCTCTGGCAAAATACTAAGAGATTGTTTATCTCTTTCACACGCCAACCAGGCGACATTACGAAGAATGGTTTGTCGAGATGGATTGCTGCACCCATCAAACTGGCATATGAGAAGGCGGGTGATCATGTTCTGCAGAATTTCTCCATTCGACCTCATGAGATTCGGGCGATTTCTGCTTCCCTTAATTTCCATGGTTCTTAGGTCATGTGTGCGGGGTTTTGGAAAGGTCGACACACATTTGACCGGTTTTATTTCCGTGATATGGCTGTTGGTCCGGACGGAACTCGGCGGATTCAGTCAGTCATTGCAGGGCAGCAAGTCATTTCGGTGCGCAGGGCCACGAGTAGTGGGCGACCCTTATTTCGTCTGGTCGCTAGCGGCAGTCTTTCTGGGAGATAGTTCTCCACCTCATGTTTGGAGAGTGGGGGGGTGGATGGTTGACTATCTGGGGCAGTCGAGTGTCTTTTACCATTACTTGGTGTGCGGGTTTCCTCACCTTGTTAACTTGGTTTACTTTTAATTGGGGTTGTAGTTCTTCAATTTAAAAGTCACTTTGACATTTTATACCTCGTATGATGTGGGTTGCTTTTTGACTGTATCATTACTTGAGACGAACACTACTGGTTGAATGGGTAAGTCCTCCTTGCTTTCTTACCTCCTCCCTTTAATGTTAAATCCTCGTGTTTTAACGGTGTTATATCACGTCTGTTATAGCATTGTTGTTGTGCTAGTACGGTAACAAATTTTCTAATTTACTTCCTATTCCCAATAATTAGCCTACAAACATGGATCTGTGCAAAATCAACAAGAGAACTCTTTTTGCGTGCCCGGGTACACAAGGGAGTTAACTGTATACTGCCAACTTAAGTGCTGTCTTTTTGTTTTAACCTTTATTGCTTTAGGAATACAATGACACCAACCATTTCCTCATGAAGCAATAATTGTTTTGTCCAGCGGATTCAGCAAATGACACCGGTGAAGCTAGAAATAGCAGTTGAAATCACTACAGACACATAGGCGGTACTGTACCTTTAAGAGGTTCCTCCCATTAACCATATACATGGGAAGTGGTACATTGTGTCCTGTCAACAGTCTGTAGGTGTACACAAAGGAGTTAACTGTATACTGCTACCCTAGTTACATGTATAAAGTACGGCGACTTCGACCCACACTAAATAGAATGTTCGGCGATCTCCCCCGTGTCGAAATCACCCGGGCGAGATCGTCCTACTTCGTTAACCGACACAGTGCAGTCCGCCATCTTAGTTTTGCTAAGGGACTTGGGATTTTGATTCTTTAAAAATTAACTGCTTTTCTGTACAAATCAAATGCTTTAGTCGTGTTGGTAATCATCAGTAGGGTTTTAGATTCTAGTAGTAAACTACAATTACCCGTGTAATGTTATTGGTGACTTAATTTTAATGGATTTCTTCGACTCGATATTTATGTTGTCTGCATTTCCATTTTACGAATGCTGGAAAATTCCAATGCAAAATTGCTATTGACATATTTTTGTTTGAATCTTACTAATGCAATTAAATGTGTTTGAAGAAAATGTGATTAAAAAGATAGTACCTTTTATAAAATATGGACTTCAAGTGAAATTACGGTGAGATAGATTTATGCAATATTTATTGTGTACGAAGCCAAAACAAGGGTGCGGAAATTGACTGTTGTCGATCTTAATAGTAATTTAGTTGTAAAAATGCTATATTGGTCAGAAATATCTTATAATAGAAACGTCAATGTACAACAGAAGTGCCAAAAGAATAGTTTTCCTGACATATGAGACGGTCAACAACTTCCAGTTTGACGCCATCTTCCGGAATGTAATACAATGGCCGCGTTCAGCGACAGCGAGTGACGCTAACGTTCGCAAACTATTTTACTGGTCCCCGATCTGATAATTTGTTTTTTAACTGGGATAGACCCTAGTGTTTAAACTATACGACGTATTTTTCACTATTAGAGCCGTTTTTCATAATTTAAGTTAGAAATGCTTACATTTTATTATTTAGAATATTCGTTTTAATTCGTACGCCTGAAGTGGTTCTGGTCATCCAGGTTTTTGTAATACCCCGAAAAGCATTTTTCATAATTATAAAAACACACGTTCGTCTGAGAAGTGATGGGTATCGAAACAAGATCTAGTTATTTTTAGACGGTATTTTCCCATTTAAACACTACAGACTAGCTTCTCTCTGTTACAGTCTTATCTAAATGTGTTTGCATGAGTCATTCTGCAGTAACTGGCAGATTTCAGGTCCAATTAAAATAAACTTTTGACTACTTTTTGTCTCTATTTTCCTTCGTCAACTAGGTAGATTAGTACCAGTAGTAAATAATCGTAATGACAGCAGTGATCTATCTGGCCGATTTAAATTAAAAATCGATTAAAATATACATGGCATCCCATCGCAGTGTCACGTACGTCATGGCATGTAGCCTTTCTGGAATTTCCATTTATTTTGTTTCCCATATATGATTTAACCTAATAATGTGAATCCCAGTGTATCTGTATTAGGCCTACTTTGTAAAAGCAATATTCACATTTTGTTTGATATCATGGACATAACTGAACAGTGTTCAGGCCCTCGAACTGTGACAGTCTGTGAAATGTCACACATTGACCGTAACCAGATGTAGATAATCGCTCTATCAAGATACTTTTAAATTTTATTAGTGTGGGACCTTGTGTGAAGTTAAAACAAGTGCATTCCCTGTGGACACCACTATCTTTCAATTAGATTAGTTTCAATAGTTTATACAAAAATATCCGATGTTACCTGACGTAGATGACTCACCGCGACATGTATGACATTTGTATACATATGGTAGTCTTAGGACTCATGGGAAAAGTAATAACACAACTGGTCAGTTTCATCTTTTAATAAACTAACATCACCATTGGTCGAGATCTACATTACCAGTACTGACGGAATGTAGTAGACCCTAGTCTTGATCAGCATTAGACAAGTGAAGTCTTGAAAACAGAAGACACTCGAAACTCATTCTTAATTATCCTATATCAAAGTTGAAACTACAATATTTTGTTATTGTTACATTTATTTGTAATAAATAACTAGAAAGTAGTCGATCCCACGCATAATCTTTCCATAATTAACTCAATAATAATATTACTTTATAGCAAAATATAGCATGATCACCATCTTTCTTTATTTGTCAGTTGTTGGCAAAGGATTATTGAAAACACTTACGCATAAAACAGTCACGTCACTATTGTCCGAACCAAATTGTTACCAACTACAAAAAATTACTCTCCTACATTTAATTGCCGTTAGATTTCCTCCAAAGTTTGTCCAGACACAAATCGCAAAAAAAACCCACTACAAATATACAGATTCCACACACGAGAGAGCAACGATGTCGCCGATATCGTCTTTGCTGAGATTCCATAGGGAAAAATACATGCAGTTTGCCATGTTGCTTGTTTATGGAATACTCTTCAAGAGGGGTGAAAGCCTCCAAAGTATGTGACACAATTAATATGAAATCAATGATCTCTAGTGGTATCATTAAAAAAAACAATAATAATAATTAAACAAAATAAATAATAATATGACGTCATCACGTTTGCTTTTATATCATAACATGCTATGACGTTGTTAGATTAAGTCCTATCCTTTCACCCCTCATGAAGAATATTCCATAAAAAGTCAAAATGAGACGTGCAATAAATTAACGTAAATGCATACTGGTAGTTTTACAAATATTGTTCAGCGTTTGGCAAGTACATAAGAAATGTGATATTTGGCAGGATGGCACCTGTATATGGTGTTAACAAGTTTGTTAAATGAGATATTATGTATCGAGTTAGTGTACAACGCATAGTAAGTCAATAATTTTCTTAATGTCCACAGCGAGTTACATCACTCTATTTAGCAAATATTCGTTCCGCTTTCCAGCCCAAAGGGTTCATTAAACAAGTAGAGAAACTAAATATACCATATTTCCTCTAATAAACGCCGGGCCTCAAATAAGGATGGAACTTTCACAACAATTAAATCCCTAATTAGCACTAATTAGAGTCTTTCTTAAGTAGCCTTTCCCGCAAAATACGTTCATCAGAGAGCTGTCCGAGCACGCCTGTCGCCAGAATTATGTCCATGATAGGATTTTGGATGAAACTTTCACAACAATTAAATCCCATTTCGGGGTTAATTTCAGTAGCGCCCCCTATTTACTCCCGCACTAGATTTACTTAAGAATTGGGTTTCTGTGGTCCATTGGGATCCCTGTACACCTCAATCACCTCAAACCTTTTGGAACTCTCGCAGCAATTAAATCTCACTTGGCTCCCACACTAATACCAATTAATGCCGACTCGAATCTGCAGTAGTGCACGTGCACACACCAGCCAGCGATAGTTTAATCAGGGAACAAATTCAACAGTTGTCTTTTTCCTGCACACACCCATCAAATAACGCCAACATGACTGTCGAGTCGGCATTAATCGGTATGTGTGTGCCAAGCATTAGCCATCAAACAGCCAGCTTAATGCTTGACACACAATTACCGATTAACGCCGACTCGACATTAATTGGTAGGTGTGTGCAGGGCAGACGCGCCAGTCTAATCGGAACAAAACTGGGGATTACACACGATTTTCGGCTGGTGTGTGCAGGTGCACATATTCAGACTAGTGCCGACCTGACAGTAGAGTTGGAATTAATCGGTAGGTGTGCGCGAAGCATTATATATAACTTGTTGGTGTTACCCAAATATTCGTTTCATTGTTGACTTGCAAAGGAAAGTAATGTTTGTTTAACAACATTTCAGCACACTTTTAACTGTTGCCATTTGAAAAGAAAGGAAGATTTAAATAAATATATATATATATATATATATATATATTAGCAAAAGACTTAAGTGGTGAAGGACCACACATATATTGAGAGAAAACCCTCGCTGTTACTACTTCATGGCCTACATCCCACAGACAGGATAGTACATACTATTGGCTTTGTTATACCACTTGTGGAGCACTGGCTGGAACGAAAAACAAAATGGAATGAGCTCACCGATGAGGTTTAATCATAGATGGATTGTACATCAAGCAGGCTCTTTATCACGGGGCTATGCCTTACCCCTTGTGGCTATTTGGTGCATGACATAGTTATTTTTACATTTGGTCAATACAGAGAGAAGAGGAAACCTGCTGCTGCTATATAGGCTACTGCTTATAAAACAGCAAGGGATTTTTTATTCGCACTTTTCCATTGTCAGAACAATACATACTGCGGCCTTTGATGCACAAGTCATGTGTACTGATTCAGACGGGGAAAACCGCCCAAGTTCATTAAAACAAGGGTGCTCCTCAGGCGAGCACTCTACTACTGAGCTACATCCTGTCTCAGCTTGATGGTTGAATGACAGCAGGATACAGCAACTATCCCCCGCAATGGTATTAACACTGAATATCCCCCCCCCCCCATTCTAACCAGTTCTTCATGACGATGTATAATTCAACCAAATCACTCCCATCACACAATTCAACCAGGCACGTGTGCAAGTGTGGTTTTTTGGTTCCAAGCTCCGTCCTGCAGAACATTTTCCTATTTTTTGTTTCGAAATATTTTCTGGAAGTGAATTACTCGACCCTCTTATAAACTTCCTTCGCTACAGTCTAAACCTCCCTCCTCCCCTATACACTTCCTGGACAGGCGTCGCACCAGGTATAAGAGGAATCTATACCACCAATACTGAGTCATTTTGCTATCAGTGTACGAATGGTACAGTTACCTACCCTAAATTCATTTCTAAATGTTTACATAGATGATTGTAAGAGAACAGCTGATTATAATCTGTCACAACGCATGAAATGTAGCGTCCAGTTTGAAAACATGTTAAACATATAACCACATAATAGGGGCATTTATAGTGATTTTCTGGCAGAGAAATACATTCTCAAATCCGTGTTCGTGGAAAGCACATCAAGTACTCATCTCAAATGCCTACGTATTCTTATACACATACATAAATAACGTAAATTTCGCATTGGAACTCTAACCCTCACGGAGATACCAGTAATACGTATGAACCATTCTTTGGAACGTGGCGTGGGGAGGTGGCTGTTGCTTTTTAAAATTGAAGAAAAAACAACAACACCCCCCCCCCCCCCCCCCCCCCCCGAACAAAACAATACCTAAGAAGTAAAACATGTAATACTGTTTATTTCAATATATTTTATTACACAAATATCACTTTTTTTTAACACACTAAGCTTTAAAATCTTATTTTATGATGTATTCTGAAATACAACGAAAATTATTTAAGGTAGGCCGACACAATTTGCTGTTAATATCCAAAAAAAGCACCATATTTTGTTTTTTAATTAGCGTCAACATTGGCAACAATTTAAAACTCTGCTTACATTTGCAGAATGAAACTGACATGGTAGTTCCACCTGGTGGTAACAACATTTAGGCCATAAGATCCAACGCAGGCTATTCAAGCAGTATCATGTTTCTAACTTATAATAAATATAACATGTAAACAGCCATACGCTTTGCGGAATGTTGTAATATGACTTTCTAGTTTCTATTTAAAACTTCTTCTTTTTTCAAAATAAATTTAACATTGAGTAAAAATGCATATTTACAGTTTACAATTATATATACAATTTAAATGGCAACTCAATCTTTCGATGCTATTTCCTAAAACACAAATAAGAGTTATCCCCCTTAGACCATAACTGCTCTAGAATTTTTTTTTTTTTTTTTTTTTTATCTTCTCAATTACAGAACAGTGATTAATAAACAATGATTTGCATTTACCTCTGTATTTTCTAAACACTAATTCCTAAATTGTCGATGACTATCACGGCTAGATAGAGTTAATGTTGGCGTCAATTTATTTTGAAATAGTTTTACAATAACATACGAAGTGTTCTAAGTACCCAGCCCGAAGCTTTTGAAGGACGAACACGTTCAGTATTAAGGTTAGGATTCCCTCTGCTAAAATTCCTGTTCATGCGGCTGCGTCAGCGTCAGATAGCAGTGGCGTAGCGCGCGCGCGTGTGTGATGTCCCCATCAAACCAATTTCTTTTTTTGTATTGACACACACTTTAGTTGAGACAATTTAGTAATAACTCAATTATGTTATTGAAAGATTAAATACATCCAATAGCCGATGATTTAATAAATTAAATGTGCTTTAGTGTTGTTGTTAAACAAAACACATTTTTAAAGGTTACGCTGTGTCTGCAATTTATTCCACGGGCTGGATCAAATAAATTCTTATTAACGAATAATAAAAACATGATTTTAAATATCCATCGAAAGCAGCTGAAAACACGCTAGAATAGTTCTTAAGTAGGATCAATATTCCTTTTTTAGGGATGATCCACTTTCCATCAGTTGATTACACCCTCCACACGAGTTCCGCCTGATTCAAAGTCGACCCCCCTTACTTAGCATGCTGGTTACAGGTCTGCTATATTAGATTAAAAGGTTTACTGAATTTATGCCGACTCTTTAGCTTCGAACTCTTGCTTATGTGAAAGCAAATATTATTGAAATATTGAGTTGCCACTTTTTC
The DNA here is from genome assembly GCF_016097555.1 of Gigantopelta aegis. Lineage (NCBI taxonomy): Eukaryota > Metazoa > Mollusca > Gastropoda > Neomphalida > Peltospiridae > Gigantopelta > Gigantopelta aegis. Next base: position 44,043,070 of record NC_054710.1, read on the forward strand.
CTCCTATGGTCGTAATGATAAAAAAAACCTAAATAGATTACAAAACAACCCACCAAAAAACAACCCCTAAACTCCCCGCTCTCCCCTAAAAAAACAACAACCCACCAACAACAAATAAATATTGGTCATGAAAAAAACACACAAAAATAACAAAACAAAAACTCATCCAGAAATCTGATTAGCTGTAGCCCTGTCGTAGAAACCCGACATCTCAGACTCTATCCGTGTCGGGGGTAGTGGTGTCCGATTAAAACATACTTAATGTTATATTGGATAACATCTGCCATGTGCAGTCGTAGTCCATGGCATGTCCCGTTGTGACGTCTTTGCCTTGATACCCTAAGGTCCCTGTTTTTAACATACCCAGGGCAATTTTGTATGACATCGCCTTTGACCGCAACAAATGCGCAGTTTAAAAAACAAGCCATACTACTAAAATGTTCAAAAACAACAGTTGGTCTCTGGTCGACCAAAGTTTTAGAGAGAGTTTATTAAAGACAGCTCATTGTTCCAAGCCAGCATATAGACCTTGCGAATGTTAATAGGGGTTTTTTTTTTTTTAATAGCCTTTTTAAGAGAAAGCAAATGCAGTTGTTATTTGCTAGCTGGGATCAGTTGGCCTCTGTGTAAATGATGAGCAAAGCTTTAGTTTACCGCAGAAAATAATAAGCTAATAACAATAAGCATATAGATAATAATAATAATAATAATAGTTTTAATAATAAATAAAACCTTCACGAGCGAGGACCTTTGGCCATATCCAGCTTTAGTTTCGGGCATTTTCGTTTAATTCGTGCAAAAAAATCTGCCCCCCCCCCCCCCCAAAAATCCACCCCCCCCCCCTCCTCCACGCCCGCACAAAAATGGGAGTACGTCTATGGTCATAGCTTACGACGGCTTTACTATATCGTAGCGCTAAGATAGCTTCGAAAATCTATAGCCTTTGTTCGAACCATTTTGAGCATGTTTTAAATTCCATAACGTTCCAGGCATAAGAAGATTAGTTATCAAGTTCCACGACTTTCCATGACCGTACGAACCTTGAAAGCACACCACATACATGATTACATACATTACTACAATACCATAATTTGTTTCTACTATAATTACCAGACAAAAACAAGACGACTAGAAGTCCACATAGTTAATTGTCAGATGTGTCACTAGTAGATGATAATTCATTCATTTGCACCTTAAAATATCCTAAGAGACCTATCAGTCCAGAGAGCTCTACTAGCTAAGTCTCCAATGTGTCACTAGTAGATGATAATTCATTAATTGTATGGATCATTATTAGTTAGTGATGTTTCAGTCATTGGCGGATCCACTGGGAGTCACATGAACAACATCGCCCACCCATTTGTACTACCCTTTTTAATAACTTAAAAAAGAAATTCATCATGCACAAAATACAACATTAAATTGCCCTGAAAGCATATTTATTTTTAAAATCTCTGAATAGCATATATGCGAACCACTGAATAGCTTTCGCTTCCTTTTTGAGCTGGGATTATTAGCCTTTAAGAAATTCCAACATGCCCTTTTTAGAATTTTGTGATGTTCTATTTACAAGATCAACATTCCACCCCTGCTACTGCTAATGCTCGATTATAGTTGACAATTAATCAGTTGGGCTCCACTAATGTGAAGATGGTCGATTACACACACACACACACACACACACACACACACTCTCTCTCTCTCTCTCTCTCTCTCTCTCTCTCTCTCTCTCTCTCTCTCTCTCTCTCTCTCTCTCTCTCTCTCTCTCTCTCTCTCTCTCTCTCTCACACACATAGACACACACACGCACGTGCGCAACTATTTATTTGTTCATATAAATAATATAATAATTACACAGAACGCGTGATCTGTGCAGGTGTTGAAATAATATACAGGTTTTTGAGTATACCCCTTAAAATAGTAGTGTTGATCACCTATGGTTCCTAACTAGGCCTCATCATGGTCACCAGTTGGCATCTGATTCTCTCTAATATAATGTTATTAACCTGTGGTTCCTAACTAAGCCTCAACTTAACTCATCATTGTCACCAGTTGGCACCCAATTCTCTGTAATAGTATTTGAACCCCTGCTATATTTTAAAGACATTGTTTATTGCAATGTTGGAATAAAGAGTAATTAAAAAAACCACGGACTACATTTGTTAGTGCATTGACCACCAGAGAACTACAAGAGAAACAACTTGAAATATTTTGTGTTGTACTTGATCTTGAAAAGTGTACTCCCTCAGTTAGACAAATGGATCATGTGGGTAGTACAACAATGGTTACTAGCATAACAAATTGTACTCGATCATAAAAACGTGTACATAATTTATCGGTCAAATGGTTGATGGATCCATTAATTTAAAAAAAACACTAGTGGAAAACAGTACTGGATCATAAAACGTGTACTCAATTAATTGGTCAAATACTTGATGGACTCCATTAAAATAACTTCACAATTGATTAATATTGTCATTTGTTATGTTGGCCCTTTTCATCTTCAGCCTCTTGAGTTTTGTTTCCAGTTTGCTCTTCCTCAGATTTTGGTTGCTGCTTCATTCTGTTAAGATTAAAGGATTAAGTTTATTAGACAGCGATTATTGAATAGTAAATTATTTTTTTATAAATTTTTGAGGATTGCAGAAACTGTACAGTATTCCCATCTCATGGTATACTTGTTTAGAAAGCTATTGTTCTTCTGTGAATCTCTCAAAAAAAAAAACCGTATTCCCATATCAAAATCGTATCTCTGCACAAGGCAGTCGAAAGCATGTTAGACAAAGTCACCCCGAGGAGATACGTAACAGGATGATTCCTCCCTCTTGTACCGCCTGTCAGAGGACTGCCACTCCCAAGGCTCTTAGAAAACTCAAACGTGTACAAGATAGACCATGGAAGTAGATTTTGTTTCTTTACACAGCCCTTGAGATATATTACCCTGTACCAGCACCTCTGTATAATAACTATATAATGAATGTTATGGTTTTGTTTTGTTTGCAAAACGTTTTTCGTTTTGTGTTTATGAGTAAATATTATTGGTAACCTGTTAAAACCTTATTATTGTATTGTATATCCTTCCACAATGTAGGTTCATGTTTTCTGGCTGATTTAAGGGTAGTGAAAGGGGAGGTGCCTGAATATAGATAACAAAAAAGAAAGAAATACAACCACACAGTTTTAAAGGCTATTATCAACTATACTGAAGAAATTGGATTACCTCTTGTAACAGAACCAAGATACTGCAATAGCGACGACCAGTAGAACAGCAACCACTGCTATTATGATAATGGTCGATTGCGAAACCTGACTCTCTGGACTGGGAACTGGAGAATATTTCAAAAAGAAACAGAAACAATACTTATCAATAATCTCATGTGAAGGTTCACATTTTTTCATTTCATTTCAACATATTTTCGTGCTTATATCCAACTAAGGTTCCAGCATGCTGTCCTGGGCACACACCTCAGATATCTGGGCTGTCTTTCCAGGACAGTGGGTTAGTTGTTAGTTGGTTCGCACTAGAATGGCTTAAAAATATGAAAAACAATAAAAGCCCTCGTTCAGATGGTTTTACGGCGGAACTTTAAAAAAAAATATATGGATAAACCTATGTCTCTTTATTGTTAGATCTCTTAATTACAGTTGTAATATAAATGCAATGTCAAACACTAAAAAATTAGGAATTATTGCTTGTATACCAAAATTAAATAAAGTAAAGCAGTTTTTAAAAAATTGGTGTCCTATTACTTTATTCAACTGTATATACAAAATAGTGTCAGGATGCATAACCAATAGAATAAAAACAGTACTTGATACAATTATTGCTAAAGATGTAACTGGTTTTATCAAAGACAGCTATTTGGTGAAAATATACGATTAATATTCGACATAATGGACTATACAGAAAGACCAAAAAAAAACCACCCCAATTATGTTGGTTTTGGTAGATTTTGAAAGAAGCCTTCGACTCGGTCTCCTGGGATTTTATTGAACAAACACTAGATATTTTTAACTTTAAATATTCAATAATAAAAGTGCATAAGTACTCTTATAAAAATTCTGTGTCGCGAATATTACAAAACGGGTTTCTACCAGAACGTTTTAAGATAGAAAGGAGTTGTAGGACAAGGCGATCCACTGTCCCTCTATATATTTATCATATGTGCTGAAATTCTAGAAATATTAATAAGAAATTCAAAGGATATTAAAGGTGCTCAATCACGGATTCAGTAGGCCTTATTTCTCTAAATATGGATTATAAATGGAAATTAATTCATTTGGAATATCAAACCTAGTTATTGTATGACCCAAAACATTTTAATTGAAGTACGATCGAGGGAATTCCATGACACGCTTCTTTTTTAAAATTAGGAAGTCTTCTTGTGAAAAGTCATGAACAAATACAGCAAAACAAACTCGAAGTTGAAACTCTGTTCATTGTTAAATATGCAAAAAGTAAACAAACTGTTAAATAACAACAACAATAAAATGAAATAAAGGTTGTTTGCTAGATGTTAGCAAGCTTCTAAATGCCTAGTTCATTGCTACAAAGCTGGTAGCTAAAATGTAATTAATAAAAGCATGTTAAATATGCTGCTCCATAGTTGCCTGAAAAGCATATTGCCACACGTCCAATCACTGACAACACATTCTAACTCATTAACAAGCTGCTAAGTCACTTGTTTGTGTTAGTGTTAAGTCGTGTAGTCAGGATGGCACGTACAATGTTGCATTTGGCGGAGTTACGACGAGCAATGCGACGGGAACGTATTTTGAGGTATCGTAAGGACCCTTTGGCTGTGTTTTCCGACTCTGAACTTATAAAATGCTATAGATTTTCGCGCATGGGAATAATGCGTAGCACGGATATAGTTGTCGTGGACACTGAACATGAAACAAGACGAAACTGCGCCCTTCTGCCCTATCAGAAAGTCATCATAGGTTTCCAATACTATGCGTCTGGGACATTATATATAATTGTTGGCGAACCTCTACAAATATCACAATCTACAGCCTGCAGGTATATCCACCATGTATCCACTTCTCTAGCACAGAAAATAGATGTTTTTCTGAAATTTCCAAATAACCCCGAGGCTCAGAGAATTAAAGACGAGTTTTTTTCCAAATAGCAGTTCCCTAGCGTTATCGGGTGTGTAGATGGCACACATGTGTGGATTACTTCTCCACATGAACACGAGGTTAACTTTGTCAATAGAAAAGGCTACCATTCAATCAATGTGCAGGTGGTGTGCGGTGCCAATGGAAAATGTATAAACATAGTTGCAAGATGGCCTGGATCAACTCACGATAGTCGCATGTTATGTCCGAGTAGTATTTGAAATATAATGGAAAATGGACAAACATCTGGCTACATTTTAGGTGACAGTGGATATCCCTTTCGTAATTGGTTGATGACACCTCTCCTACAACCCCATGGTGCTGCAGAACAACGTTATAATTCGTGACACAAACGTACTAGGGTTTTGGTGGAGCAAAGTATTGGAAGATGGAAAAAACGCTTCTGTGTTCTTCATTCTGACAACAGAATGATAAATCCCAAAAACACATGTAGAGTGATTGCAGCAACGGCTGTATTACACAATATAGCTATAGATTTAAATGAATCACTAGTTGATAGACACAGAACCAAGCCAACAGCGACCACACCTTCAAGAATACCAGGGCCCACATAATGGACACAGAGCAAGATCAGTGTTCATCGACACAAATTTTAATGACTGATCTGTTAAAACAGTAATTGTCTGTTTAATTGACATATATTTATTATATAAACAACAAACCATCAAAGGATAAACAAACATGTGTTTTTAAATTATTATACAATTACACAGTTTGTGTGTTTTGAAATTTGATTAAATAGTATTGTCTTCAATGGTTTTAATGTCATTATGTTAGATCTTTTGTTTCAACAGTTCAATTTCAAGTTTTAACATTTGTTGCTCAAGGAGTAAATTTGTATGCTTAATTTGAATGTTCTGCTTCTACAAGTCCATTAAGTCATCAAATGAAGTGTTTTTATGGGCGATTTGTGCAAGCTTTTCTCCCGCACTGGGTGTAGATGGGCGTGGTTTGGTGTTTTCCTGTTGTTCTGTAGATGTAGTCTCAGATGTAGTTTATAACTATGAACAATTAATTTAAAATGGATGTTGTATATATATATATATATATATATATATATATCTATATATATATCTATATCTATATCTATATCTATATCTATATCTGTATCTGTATCTGTATCTGTATATGTATCTACATGTATGTATGTATGTATGTATGTGTGTGTGTGTATGTGTGTGTGTGTGTGTGCATGTATGTATGTCTGTGTGTGTGTACATACATGCACACACACACACACACACACACACACACACACACACACACATACATACATACATACATACATACATACATACATACATACATATATATATATATATATGTATAACATACATACATACATACATACATACATACATACATATGCCCACTGTTTCATGCACGTAAGCGGGATCGACCGCGTAGATTGTAGGCCCCATGCATATGGTTGAGTTAAAGAAGCTTCCTTTTTATGGAAGCTTCGATAGCTCAGAGTGTATCGTGGTTAGTCTTGCAATTTGCGGGCGAATCGGTGCCACAGGTTCGAGTCCCAGCAACGGCATGGGACAATTTTTGAGGCCAGAAAGGATTTAATTATCCCCTGCGCCAGTGCGTTAATATCTATGTATGTACTATTATCGTGTTCAATTATTTAGACCCAAAAGTTTTTTGCAAATGTTACGTTTATTTCCTATTCGATATTTGTTTTCTTTGCATTTACATGAAAACAAACCCAAACCCCGACAGGTTTTATATACAAATCATCATATAAAATGCACGAAGTTGACTTAATTCCACTTTTTAAAAATCTCTGTGTCGTTTGAATGCACGTTATTTCTCCTATAAATAACTACGGTCATTTGCATATCAAAAGCATCATTCTATAGTGCGTTTCAAACTAATGTTCGGTTATATCGTCCTATCCGCACAAATCGTAGTATGACCTATATTTAAGAAAATATCTGTAAACATGAAGCAGGCGCGGATTCAGGTGGGGAGTTCAAGTGACAAAACCTCAGTTTGAAAAAAAAATATGTATCAAATATTATAATTATATTGTGGAATACACAAGCAAGCGCGCTGAAGGGAGAGACAGACAGACAGAGAGAGAGAGAGAGAGAGAGAGAGAGAGAGAGAGAGAGAGAGAGAGAGAGAGAGAGAGAGAGAGAGAGAGAGAGAGAGAGAGAGAGAGAGAGAGAGAGAGAAACGTCATTTATGTAACGACGCACTCAACATATTTTAATCTATGGTTATATCGTTATAGGGAGAGAGAGAGAGAAGAATATGGTATGCATGCGATTGGTGGAGGTGTGACCCTCTGCACAACCCCAACCCCACTTAAGGCTTCTTTTGTATATGGAGCGGAACGTAGCTCAGAGGTAAAGCGTTCGCTCATGGTAGGTCGACTGATCGATCCCACATGGTGGACCAATTGGGTTGTGTCTAGTTCCAGTCTGTGCACCACAACTGATGTATAAAGGTTGTGGTATGTGCTATCCTGTCTATGGGATGGTGCATATAAAACGTCCCTTATTGCTTATCAAAATTGCTTATCGTAAACAGTGGCCCATGTGGTGGTAGTGAGTTTCTTTCTCACTGTCATAATGCTCCTTAACCGTTTTGTCTGACGCCACATAAACGTATATCAAATGCGTTGAGTGTGTCGTTAAATAAACATTTCTCTCGTATGTATGTGTAGTCTATATGCATTTCTAGTCGATTAGTGTATAGGTTGTTACGTTGTTTGATAGTGAATGATATGGAAATAAATTGTTTTTGGTGTTAAAGAGTTCATGCATACATTAAAGTAATACTCCTGATGGGTATGGAGAAATAACTTAATCAGTCGACGAACTCATTTCTTCATCACTATCTTCGTTAAGGGGGACTATCACAGGGGGTATTTTATTTCTTATAAAACTATTTTGTTTTCTAAAATCTTCTTCGATCTTTATTACATGTTTAACTGCGTCAGAGAAGTGTGTAGGTGTTACAAAGTTCAATGCATGTGCAAGTTCTCTCCGCACCGTGGGACTTTACCATCATTATGACGAGCTATGTGCCCTTTGACTTGACTCCAGATCAGTTCTATCGGATTGAGTTCAGAATGTCTTCGCGGCAGTCTTAGACACAAGTGCCCATGGCGTTCAGCAATATCATCAGTAACAAATTGCTTTGCACATTTGTTACTTTTCACAAGTTCATAAAGAACTGGCTTTGTCATGTTACTCTCAAAAGGTATATTTTTGTTTCATAGCCACGACTGAATTTCTTCCTTTTTAGCGTTTAGTGCAGGACATCGTGTAATCTCATGTAATTTGTTGTGGTAGCTTGCGTTATCCATGACGATAACAGAAGGTTCTGGTAGAGAAGGCATAAGTTGTTCTTCAAACCATTTGATGAAATTGTCATGATTCATCTCACAATGATAGTCTCCGTCTGTTTTTTTAGCCTCAAAGATCAATTCACAGCCATCTATCAATCCATATTTATCACAGCCAGCATGACAAATAATAAGTCTTTTTCCCTTCCCAGTCACCGAACAGAGTTTAGGAACTCGATCAGCAGTGTCTGATTTCGGCAGGTGATTGGCGGTATTTGTGCCCGGGTGGATATCTGTCCAGTGGTGGGATGTTGTGTGGTTGACATTCACCCAGGTCTCATCTTGATACACTATTAAATACCCCTGTTCTCGTAAACTGGATATTTTATGGAGATAGTACAGTCTCCTGTCTGATATATTGGCGTCCTCAAAAATCACTTTTCCGGTTGTAGACATATGTTGGTATTTAAAATCAAGGTCATGGAGTGTTCTTCGTAAAGTTGATATGGATATGTTGATTCCACATTCCTCCCTTAAAGCCACGTTAATCTTATCTCTATAAAATCTGTATACTCGTCGTCTAATAACATCTTTATCAAATAAATCGATGAGTTTTCGGTCGCGTTTTTTAACAGTGATTTCTGTGCTTGGATTCGTAGAGCTTAGATTTTTCACAGTTCTTTTTACTGTTGAAACCGAAACTTTAAGTGCAGCGGCAACTCGATCGACAATTCAATAAGAAGCATACCTAGGTCTACCGCGTTGATATTCATCTTCGAAATAATCGAAAACGTTCTTAATACACAATTTTACATCAACTGAAGTGTTTTCCGATTTACCCATATTTTTCCTCAAATAACAATAACAAGAATGTCGACTACTACATTTTCAATGAATTTATATACCCTAACTAACTTGTATTTTACGTGGTTTACACATTGCTACAATAGCACGTGCAGTCATAGATCGAAATAATGATGTTATTGACCAAGCAATGCTATCGTATTTTGAACATTCAGGGCTGTGTCTGCGGGATGAAAAAGTGGTTGAACCCATACGAGTCCGAACAATAGCGCTTTGGTTTTTCGCATTACAAATGTAACACTCCACCCCCAAACCCCAGCCCCTAGCACCACCCTAAAATAAATATATATATATATATATATATATATATATATATATATATATATATATATATATATATATATACGTATGTGTTCCCAATTTAGAGGCAAATTAAATAACATTTTTATTATTATTTAATGTTGGTGGCCTTTGACATTTACCCCCCCCCCCCCCGGTCTTCTGGGTCCGGCCCTGCATTAAATTTGTTTATACATTTGGAAAGCACATTCCTGCGGTGTGTGAGGTGATTTGTGTTTATTACTGTGCTACACCTCAGTTGTGTTAGGTTAGGTATGGTATGCTAATATATAATTGATATAATAAAATAAAAATACATAATACATTAGCTAAATTTATTAAATATAATGCACCTACAAGAAAGGGTTACATGTTCTGTTTGTTTACATCTATGTTTAACGGAAAGATTAGACAATACTGTTACACACTGCAAAACAATAATAACCTTGATTTAGTGAAACAAGTTATAATGGCCTTCACGTAGCCTCAGATCCCAATGTTTTGATATGCAAATGACCTTAGTTATTTATAGGAGAAATAACGTGCATTCAAACGACACAGAGATTTTTAAAAAGTGGAATTAAGTCAACTTCGTGCATTTTATATGATGATTTGTATATAAAACCTGTCGGGGTTTGGGTTTGTTTCCATGTAAATGCAAAGAAAACAAATATTGAATAGGTAATAAACGTAACATTTGCAAAAAACTTTGGGTCTAAATAATTGAACAGGATAATAGTCAACCTCGACATACATACAATATATAGATATTCATACATCAATACATACATACATACATAGATAGATAGATAGATAGATAGATAGATAGATAGATAGATATAGATATAGATATATATAGATATATATATATATATATATACATATATATATACATATATACATATATATATATATATATATATATATATATATATATATATATATATATATATATATATATATATATATATATATATATAGATATATAGATATATATATATATATATATATATATATATATATATATATATATATATATATATATATATATATATATACAACATCCATTTTAAATTAATTGTTCATAGTTATAAACTACATCTGAGACTATGTACAAATCGGAAGTTTCTTTTTTTATATATATATATATATATATATATATATATATATATATATATATATATATGATATATACATATATATATTTGTTAATTTGTTAAGCAGTTATTTGGACAGGGTAGCACACACCGCAGCCTTTGATATACTAGGCGTGGATTACTGGTTGGAACGGAAAAAACAATTTCCTGAGTATTGATCCTTCCTCCGACTGATCCCCGGGTTGACATCCTTGCGATGAGCTACGTCCAAGCCCGCCCCCATGTACTCATGTATGTATAATTATTATACATATAATTTATATTAATTTATATTTTAGTTAATGTACTCACCTGCTACAAGTGTAATATTCTTTGATATGGGACATATTTCTTTTGCACCCGATTCTATCCCATCTAATCCTAAGCTTGGGGTATCCTCACATAAGTCAACTATCTTTTGATGAGCACCACTAGGCTCCTGGGGTGGTTTTCCTCCACCGGTCTGCTTCCTCGCATTTTTTCTTCTCTAAAACGTGTTCGCGGGATTCCAATTTTAATTTTGAAAGTTTTTGTTTCAAATCATCGATGCTTCTCGAAACCTCGGGGATGCGCGCCTTATGTTGCATGTGAATCGTTTTCCGTGCATCTTTTTTTTCGTCTATTGGTATTGCAATCTTTTTTATTTAAATTTTTTTTTGGAGGGGGGGGGGGGGGGGGGGACGTCGAGTGTATATTTAAATTCCTTGTACTTTTGTGCCAAAAATACATTTTCATTTTGAGAATAATTAGGCTTTCTGGGGTTTTTTGTTGCTATATTTAACTAACAACTCATATTGAATGTTCAAGGAAGATATAACTATTATCCTATCACAAAATTACAAACATTACTTTTGAAAGGGACATGTGTGTAAAGAAATTGACATGGTGTTTTCAATGACTGGACGTGTCCCAATATGCTTATCAAGCAACTATGGAGAAGTATATTTAACATGCTTTTATTAATTACATTTTAGCTACCAGCTTTGTAGCAATGAACTAGGCATGTAGAAGCTTGCTAACATCTAGCAAACAACTTTTATGAATTTGGCCCCTGGTGTTGCGTTTTTGATAAATGTTAATTAATTAAGCAACCAAAGTTTAATGGAAACTTTTATTTTGAAGTAAGTAAAGTACACATTGGTCAGTATGTTTACTACTGGCTTTGTTATTATAAAGTTAGTTGAGTTGTGAACAGTATTGGAATTTGTTTACATCTCGTAGGCCTTTTCGCAGTGACCGGACAATCATGCATTTTATTTTTTAGTTGTTAATTCTTCAGCTTGGATTCGTGGAAAGATATCGACTGTATTTCATTTTCAGATGAAATTGCAACATTTCAAAGTCCGACAAAACGTCAACTTGTTTGATGATAAAACGCACCCCGACCTCCCAAGCCAAGTGTTTATAAATTACATCATTGTATCCACATTGTATTGTAGTTGTTATTTAACAGTTTGATTACTTTTTGCATATTTAACAGTGAACAGAATACAACACAGACTTTTACCTCAATGCAAACCCCTGTAAACTGGATTGGCCCAATTTGGCCTATGGGTTTAGGCTACTGTTTAGAGGAGATTCACTGCATCATATAAACTTGTACATACTAGTATATGTAACAGGACACGATTAATCAAGGACAGCAGTAACATTATTTTAACATTTGTTTACAGGCAAATTTTCATTTATGACCAAACAATTATTTCTAGGCCTTCAGCTGAAAGTGAAAGTTGAAAACCAGTGACGTGTTCTGAAGGGAATGTGCTAGAGAACAATATAACTGTTTTTCATTGATCCTAAACAAAAACACAAAGTTTTTATGACTATTTGTTTTTCACGCTGAAACTATCTCGACTGTAAAACATTATACAATTTGCTGCAGTCACCTGAGTCACAAAATTGCATGCAATCTGAAGTGAAGGGTAACAACCGAATTGGTTTAAAGAGAAAAACCCGGGGCTTTAACTTTTCCTTCTGCATCCACCCTCTGCCCTACATAGACGAACAATTGGAAATATTCGCGGACAAGTAGATATTGTGGTATACTTGTCTGGTGGACAAGTGAATATTTTTTCTTATTTCTATCACTGTAGCACATATGACAGCCTTTGATATACCTGTCGTGCTGCACTGGCAGGAACAAGAAATAGCCACTGACAGGGATGGATCATAGACCAACTACACATCAAGCGAGCGCTTTACCACTGGGCTATGTCCCGCCCCCCCCCCCCCCCCCCCCCCCCATAGCTTGAGAGGACTTCTATGATGTACATGTAGTATAAATGCATGTGTTTTATTATTATCATCATCATTTCCCACCCAGGCCAACACCCTTCATCTTTTCGTAAGAGTTTATATTGTGTAGTCCTGAAAATTGGTACACAGATTCTTTAGATTCAAATGTACATGCATTTTATATTTTGGTTTCTTCTTAATTAAAATTAAAGGTCAACATTGAATATTTCAAAGTCTGTTTTATCCTAGAGATTTGACTGAATACCAGTAAAAGTAAACTTGAAAATTAGTTTGTTTTTTCTTCAAGTTTTGATTGCCCACACCTGAAACTTGGTAGGCTATGATTCTCTAGGGTGGTCTTTAAAAACTAATAGAAAGAACTAAATGTTTACATTAATAATAAACAATAGCTAATTACATACCAGATCTATCCATACTATATTAAAACAAAAATCTATTTTTTTCTTCAGAATCCCATCTGAATGTTGGATGAGATATATCAAGTCTGAGATAACACTGGACAGGACATAACTGAGGAAAATGAATGTGAGAGAATTCAGTCTAACATTTGGAAATAAATATATATAGATTATTTATAAAATGTTTGTTTGCACATACTGTTCAGATATATTACTGGGTCACATCGGGAAGAATGAAACACCACTTTGTTAATTTTAATGTGCTTCATTTTTTATTTTTTTTTGCTGACAGTTTACATATAGGGTGTGGAAGTGCTGTAATACTGTACTGGTGACATAAGAACAATACCTTTTTAAAACAATTATTTGAATTAAATGGGTACAAGGAATTCCCATGGTATTAATGGATTTTGAAGCTGTTGCTTCACTCTTTTTTTTTTTTTTTTTTTTTTTTTTTTTTAAACATTTCTCCAGATTTGTAACAGGTTGGTAGAATGACCGCAATGGGTGTCCATTTCCGTGGGTGGAGATAGGGTCAGTGGAATTAATACAGCAATTAACTGAGAATATTGAAATTTGGCCTCCAGGGACAGATTTCTGCCTAATTTCATTTGTTTAATGATGCCACGTACAGAGCTACTGGAGGTAGAAAATTAACTTGATAATTAATACTGACCCATAGTCTTCAGAGGCAGAAAGTCACCTTTTATATGATCGTACCTCAGACAAGACAGAACACAACACAGCATTTGATATTCACTTATACTTCACTTATATTTCACTGATATTTGACTTGTATTTCACTTATACAGCAATTTTTGTGAAATATGAATCACTGACGTTTGGCTTATATTTCACTTATACAGTAGTATCTGTCAAATATCGGTGAATCACTTATATTTAACTTACACTTCACTTATAAGTCACTTACTTATATCTTACACGTCTGTTAAATATAAGCGAGTGACTTATACTTCACTTATGTATATGATTAATACTTCACCTATATGTCACATGTACTTTGTATAAGTGATACCTCATTTGCATACAAAATCCTGATCGTTTACTTATCAGCAACTTATACTTGAAAAGTACTAACGACTTATACTTCACTTATAAGTGAAAAATACAAGTCATTTTCGTAAGGGTAAATGACAGCACTAAACATTTGAAGTTTGTTTTGTTTAACGATACCACTAGAACACATTGATTTATTGATGAATGACCATTTTAACAGAATTACAGTTAAAAGGTTTTTTCTGGTTAAATCAATTTCCTAAATAAAACTGCTAATCGTCCCAACAGTTGTAGAAGGTCAAACTTAATTTTATTCCCTAATATATATGGGGGGCGGGGGGGGGGGGGGGGGGGGGAGAGAGTTCCCATTCATAAGTAAATAAATCATGCATTATTGTTAGGTAACATATAAAATGGATAACTTTTTATAATTATTTAACAATTTTAATAGGTAACTTTATTCTAAACTGATCAAAATTATTTGCATATTTTTCTAAACAAACCATAAAGTATGCCCAATGAGCCTATATGTTGTGTAAATTGACAAATTAATTAAACATGATCTGAGTATGAAAAATGTATAATAAAAAGTTAATTATTTTAATTTTAATGTTTTTTGTTTCATCAACAGTTAACATTAGGTAAGTGAATTTTTCATGCACTGGCCCTATGACAAGTGAATTAAAACAAACGAATTCTAGAACCCCTGCATAGCCTGCCTTTCTAACACCGAATTTCAAGGCCTGCAATTGGAGATCATATTAAACGTAATGTATATTGCTATAAAAAAAATACCCCCTTCAGTGAAATAACTATAATTTAGTATCTCACAATGTTTGACAAAAGGACCTTCAATGCATACACATCTAAATGAACAATTTGGAATAATTTCTCAGAAGTACGTTTTTCTAAATTTCTGGTCAAAAAATAACAATATCGGCGTTTTTGCCCATATGTACATGTATGTCTAGAAGGCCATTTGATTAAGCAATATAGTCATAGGCATACAGAGGGCGGGGGAAGAGTTTTACCTGAATTAAACAAAATTGGATAACAGTGTTTATTCATATTTGCTTTAGTATCAAACACCTATATTAAATATGGTTCCAAATGAATTACTAAGCATTTTTACATGGATTACAACTGATATTGTGAGTAGAATACTGATACAATGTAGATCGAAATACACAGAGAAAAGCATTGGGGCTTGGGGGATTGAAGTTGACCCCCTGACCCTTATCTCCTAAGCTTATCAATATAATATGCAATGTTTCACTGCTAAACAGCTTTGTGGAGCAATATCATATACAAGAAACTAATATATAAGGGGAGTTGACTATTTGAATCAAACATGATTAAAATGTACATGGTATTGTTTTCTATGCGTAAAATTGTGTGGAGAACAAAGTACCATTCTTGAAATTATTGGCATGAAATAACTTTCTGGCATTAGAACCATGGTCTATGTATTCCAATGTCTGCAGTTACAATTTTCATTGGCTTCGGATTAGTTATTTGCAAGAAATACAAATAAATGTAAAAAAGAAAAAGACAAACTTAAAGCAGTTTTAAATGCTAAAGGCTACACACCATCATTTGGCGTGTTCTTACTTGTTGTAGTAGCTTAATATAGTCCGGTTTAGGAAATAGTTACTCATTAAAAAAATATTACAAAATTCTCATAGGCTTTTTGAAATCTTTCTTTGATGATTACACGTAGGTTGACATCTGTAGTATTTAAATAACCCACTGGTTTGAAGTTACTAGTTATATGTAGTACTAACTGATAACAACTGTGCAAGTGGTATGATGCCACTTGTATAACAGCAACACCAGGCTGTGGTTGATTTTTTAAATGGCACTTGTCAGTTGAGAGTACTCCCTAAAATTAGTAGTCACATGACCATCTCGATAGTGTTTTATTTTTCACACAATATATTCTGACATAGAAATTATATTGAAATGCATGGTGGTGTGTAACCAAAAGTAACACCTACAATATATATCTCATCTTCTGATTCAGTGGTGTTGAGAAAAAAAAAGTAATGCCGACTTACTTCCAACTTTTTTTTCACAACTAACTTGGCCATCTCCTGTTCCTCCATCCCAACAAATCCATAAACCAGCATCTACTGAAGAGTTGAATGAGGCTATAGTAAGAGTATGCTGTGTAGGCGAGTCAATGGAAACACTGTAGTCAGTTACACCACCAGTTGCAATGCACTGATCATTTGCTGTGTTACAAAATATCACCATTTGTGATGATCCACTATTTGGTCGTAGCCATTTGATTCCCGAAATTAGGTTCCCGTTATTTTGCAGATTAATGTTGTAGTTAGTCCAGTGTGTCCTTCATCCATACAATTTAAAGTTGTAGTTGCAACAACTAAAATAAAATATCCACGTGATTAAGAGGACCAAATTTCCATTAAAATGTTCTTATATGACATCGATAAAATGTGTAGAATCTTGACCGTACTATACCTCTGTACCTTTTTCATCCATCAAACGTTTCATTATTCTAGCTGTATGAGAGGTGGCATTATCATGCTCAAAAATCGAGATGTTGGCGTTGTTATGGAACAGAGGAATGACGCGATGAGCGAGAATGTCATCGCGGTAACGTTGAGCATTTAAATTGCCATCAATGACGACTAGTGGTGAACGATAACCATGGGCAATGGCTGCCCAGACCATGACAGAACCCCCACCCCTAAATGATCTCATTCAATAATACAACAGTCAGCATAGCCTTCATTTCTCCTACGGTAGACGTGCACCCTGCCATCACCACGTTGTAAAGAAAAAAGAACGGTATTCAAGCGTCGCCGTATCCAACGAGTGTGTACACATGCTCAATTAAGACGATTTAGACGATGACGTTGCGTTAAAACGCATCCGACGTAAGCACATCGTGCATGTAAACCGTTCTCCCGCAGACGATTACGAACAGTTTGCCCACTGATTCGGTTATTATGAAGCCCAGGTGTGTTAGCAGCAGTAGCAGGGGCAGTTTGGAATCGATTGCGCAAATGCGTGTTCATGATATAGCGGTCTTGACCACGCGTTGTAACACGCGGACGTCCACGACGTGGCAAGTCGTTGGTGCTTCCTGCCATTCGAAATCTTGCGCGAAGATTTCGTATCGCTCGACTAGAACTCCCAACATGCCTTGCAACGTCTTCTGTCGACATGCCAGCATCAAGCATGCCAATCACCCGTTCGCGTAAATTATTGGGTATTCTTGGCATACTAAAAATGCTACAATGTAAAAAACGTTATTTTTTTTACAAATTTTGAAGCGTTTTGTTCACTTGACAACAATGTCAGTAAGACAAGTCAAACAAATTGACAGAATACTACACGGGACATGTCGAACCATGCATGCACATGCAAATTGAATTTCACGTTGTCGACGATTAACAGTGCAAAAATAATCGATAACATTCATGATTCCTGATAATACAGCTCAAGGCTAATACTACCTATATAATTTCATTACACAATGAATTCTTTAATACAACAAATACTATATGTATAAATCGGAAGTTTCTTTTTTTGTTCAGTATATATACACACTGGAATAGAGGTCGTAGTTAATAATGCAGCTAGCGGTACAGAAAATCGCAGCTATAGTCATTTAGTCAAATTAATGTACACTTCCATTCGTACACATTGATATACACACAAACATGCTTATTAATTGCAAATATCAAAACTTTATTAAGATTCCGTTTTAACGAGTCAATAATTGATCAATGAGCCCATTTTTGTTGGTATCGATTCCCAAGACGTGGTCGTAAGTATTCCTGTTGAGCACAAAAATATATTGTACATTTTCGTTTCTGTAAAAGAAGGAGATCTAGAACCCCTGCATAGCCTGCCCTTCTAACACCAATTTCAAGGCCTGCAATTGGACATCTTATTAAAAGTAACGTATATTGCTCTAAAAAAATATCCCCTTCACTAAAATAACCATAACTTGGTATCTCGCAATGTTTGATAAAGAACCTTCAATGCATACACAACTAAATGAACCATTTGGAATAAATTTTGAGAAGTACATTTTTCTAAATTTCTCGTCAAAGATTAACAATGTCGGCATTTTTGCCCGTATGTAAATGTATGTCTAGAAGGCCATTTGATTGTGCAATACAATTATAGGAATACAGGGGGCAGGCGAGGATTTGTGCCCATTGTTTTTGACCAAATACGAATATTTACTCCAGCATTGGGGTGTGGGGGATTGAAGTTGACCCCCTGACCCTTATCTCCTAAGCTTATAAATATAATATGTAATGTTTCACGGCTAAACAGCTTTGTGGAGCAATATCATATGCAAGTAACAAATATATAAGGGGAGTTGATTATTTGAATTAAACGTGATTAAAATGTACATGCAGGGTTCGTACAGAAAGTGTGAAATCAAATTCAAGAACATTTGCGGGGGGGGAAATAGAACTTTTTGAAGAACATTTTAGGAGTGTATGTAAAAAAAAAAAAATTCAAACATGTCAGGTGCAAGCAACTTGGTGAGTTCAATGACATCGCCTTCTAGCTGCAGACGTTTGGCTTTCAGCTCGTCGATCTCATCTACCACACATTTACGCTTTTGGCATACCACGTCGCCAAGCCTCTTTCATTATCCAATCTTTATATTTGGGATCAACAAGCCACTCATCCCGAAACTTGCAACTTCCATGTTGGTGAGGCATGATCGAAAACGTTCCAAGAAACTTCCAACATGTGCGAATTAAAAATCCAAATGGCGTAGCATAAAAAATAAAAAGCAAACACAGCCCTTGGTCATTCGCTCTTGAACAAACCAATAGAAAACATTGTCGCATTAGCCTATATCAGGTGGCGCCATCTACTGAATCAAACTACCACTAATTCATCAATTCCAGGATCTCCGCTATTTTGTTTGACACAATTCACCGATTTTTTCATACAAACATTAGTAATGATTGTTTGACAAAATGCCAATAAATATTATCCCGTCATACAAATTGTTAGTTATGTGCATGAAAATTCGTGAAAATCAGATTCAAGAACATCCAGTCAAATTCAAGAACATTTGAGGGTACTTGAACGAAAAAAATCAAATTCAAGAACATTCGAGACTTTCGGCGCCCTGTGCGAACCCTGTGTACATGGTATTGTTTTTTTATGTGTAAGATTTTGTGGAGAACAAAATACCATTCTTAAAATTATTGGCATGAGATAACTTTCTGGCATTAGAACCATGGTCTATGTATTTCAATGTCTGCAGTCACAATTTCCATTGGCCTCAGATTAGTTATTTGCAAGAAATAAAGATAAATGTAAAAAAGAAAATCTCAAAGTAGTTTTAAATGCTAAAGGCAACAAACCATCATTTGGCGTGTTGTTGCTTGTTGTAGTTAATATAGTTTGATTTAGGAAATAGTTACTCATTAAAAAACTAGTACAAAATTATTATATAGTTTTTGAAATCTTTCTTTGATGATTACACATAGATTGACCTCTGTAGTATTTAAATAACCCACTGGTTTGAAGTTACTTCTTATATGTAGTACTAACTGATAACAACTGTGCAAGTGGTATGGTGCCACTTGTATAACAACACGAGGCGGTGGTTCATATTTTTTACATGGTATTTTTCAGTTGAGAGCACTCCCTCAAATTAGTACTCACATGACCATCTCAATAATGTTTTATTTTTCACAGAATATATTCCGACATAGAAATGGTATTGAAATGCATGGAGCATGGTGGTGTGTAACCTAAAGTAACACGTACAATATATATCTCACTTTCTGATTGAGTGGTGTTGAGAAAAAAATACTGAAAAAAAAGTAATGCTGACTTACTTTCAACTTCTTTTTCACAACTAACTTGGCCATCTCCTGTTGCTCCATCCCGACAAATCCATAAACCAGCATCTACTGAAGAGTTGAATGAGGCTATAGTAAGAGTATGCTGTGTAGGCGAGTCAATGGAAACACTGTAGCCAGATACACCACCAGTTGCAATGCACTGATCATTTGCTGTGTTACAAGATATCACCTGTTGTGATGATCCATTATTTGGTCGCAGCCATTTGATTCCCGAAATTACAGTTCCCGTTATTTTGCAGACTAATGTTGTAGTTAGTCCAGAGTGTCCTTTATCCATACAATTTAAAGTTGTAGTTGCAACACCTAAAATAAAATATCCATGTGATTAAGAAGACCAAATTTTTGTTACAATTGTCTTATATGACTGCATTATTCACATATAGGGGAAATTTTGGTAATTAATAGAGGACATCCACAAAATGTGTACAATCTTGACCGTACTACAACTCTATACTATTTTCATTCATCAAATGTTTCATTGTTCTAGCTAGAATTTTAACAAGGCAGGGTGCTGAATCGTTTAAATGTAGGGCATTTACAATGCCAAAGTCATATTTGTCAAGGCATGGGTTGGATATGATCAAGCATTTAATTGACATTCAATAAAATTCAATACATGCACAATACAGTGAAACCCCTCAAGACTGGACGCTCTCTAAACCGGACTGCCCTAAAAACCGGATGTTTCCGATTTACGCATCTTTTAACACTAAAGTTTACACCTCTAAACCGGAAACCTATCTAGACTGAAAACCGGACGAACAATTTAGTTTCAAACTCTTTATTTAGTGCAATTTGTACTTCTGAAAACCCGACGATCAGACCGTTGTCAATCGTTATGGCGCCACTATTTTTTGTTTATTGTCACTTCTTTGTCTTCGGCCAGATTACCTGACTGCGAACATAGATGGTGCAATATACATATGCCCAGGTTAGCCAGTAGATGTGTCATCACCATTACGTATGACTGGGTACTGTTGGCTAAATATAACAATTAAGTAATTAAAGATCAAGTGAGAGCTTTGATATTCAGAACCAACATATTTATATTTTGTTTTAATGATTGACAAAACAATAATGAATTTAATCCCTTGTCTTTCTATTGTTTTACGGATGCAGAAAGTTAAAAAAACCCAACTACTAGTTCAACGGGCGATCTATCTTTTTCTGACTGAGTGTATTATAATTGTATTTATTTATTTATTTATTTATTTACTTTTTGCATTGAATCTGTGACTGAAACAAACGGTCGAAATACACAACAATACATTCACCACATTGCCAACAGACAACTTCGGAGTTCCGAATTGCGCAAGTGTGACATTCTGGAAACGGGTTCTAGTAAAAACAAAGCCATGCCAAAACGTCCACAGACGAAAATGGAACCAAATTTGACAAAATAGAACTTAGCGTTCACTGGAAAGGCACAACACTCTATGGCTACATTATTATATGTATAACTAAAACAGAACCACCAATAAAAAGTGTAACAGACAGGCTTTAGAATGAATGAATGTTTAATGACACCACAGCACAAAACATACATCGGCTATTGGGTTTTAAACTATGGTAAATGCAAAAATAATATGATGATAAACATCAAGTTAAAAATTCAACAGTTAAATAAAAGTCAGTATCACACAAAAACTGTAAGATACGTTATGGATGGAATCGAAAGGATTCCATCACATTTCATTGTCCAAATATATCTTTGAGATGTTTCCACTGCACTAAAATGTGGCGTACCGACAGAAGACACTGACAGTGCTCACACTAATGTGGAGGATCTTTCTTGAAGATAAAAGAATGGGCCAAATATGTATGACCGATCGATACGAGTACGACACAAGCCTATTTCATCCTTCCTGCACTGCCTATAGGACTTCCACACTCCAAAGACTGGCTTGATAAAATGACGCTTGTTCGCAACCGCACTATCCCAATCATGTTGCCAAGTGAAAAAAGATAAAGTGGTTGATACTGTATTTAAAATCAGTATAGGGCACACCAACCCTGGCATGAGGCAAATCCAAAGCAGACTTATTAGCCAAATCTGCCTCTTCATTAACCTCATACCAACATGTCTTCGCACCCAACAAAATACAATATTTTTATTTGCAATAGATAAAATGACACACTTTCGAATTACCGTCCCAACTTCATATTACATAAAGCTTGGAGACACGAAAGACAGTCTGAAAAAATAATAAATTTGGATGCACTAGAATTCATTATTTCTTTCAAGGCTTTAATGACTGCCAAACTTCACCACTAAAAATTGGTGCTGAGTCAGGCAATCTCAAGGAAAGTATTGTGTCTAGTGGAAAAAACTGTAGCACAAGCCACAGAATTCCCATCCTGTGATCAATCTGTATAAACAGGAATGTAATCATGGTACCTGGCTTGAATTTCCATTGAAAAATTGTTTGTATACAACAGAATGAATGAATGAATGAATGTTTAATGACACCCCAGCACCAAAAATGCATCGGCTATTGGGTGTCAAACTATGGTAAATGCAAAAAGAATAGTTTTATGATCAACAGCAATATAAAAATTCATCAGTTAAATTAAAACACAGTGTCAAGAACTGTACAAAAATACAAATATCACAGATAGATAAAATAAAAATTTACAATAAAAGTCAGTATCTCGAAGAAATTGTAATAAAAGTTCTGGATAGAATCGAAAGGATTCCATCACATTTCTCTGACCAAATATATCTTTTCGAATTTCTTTCAAATGGGTACACTCCACCAAAATGTGGCGCACAGTCAGAGTACACTGACAGTGCTCACACTGAGGTGGAGGATCTTTCTTCAAGATAAATGAATGGGTCAAGTGAGTATGACCAATGTGGGCACGACACAAGACTAGTTCATCCTTCCTGCACTGTCTATAGGAGGACTGCCACTCTCCCAAGACTGGCTTGATAGCAAGAAGCTTGTTCGCAACCTCACCGTCCCAATCACGTTGTCAAGTCGAAAAGATAAATTGGTTGATATTAAGTTTAAAATCAGTATACGGTACACCAACTCTGGCATGAGGCAAATCCAAAGCAGACTTGGCAGCAAAATCTGCCTTTTCATTACCCCTGATGCCAACATGGCTGGGTACCCAACAAAATACAATATTTTTATTTGCAATAGATAAAATGACACACTTTCAAATTACCGTCCCAATTAAGGGATGGTCCAACTTCATATTACGTAAAGCTTTGAGACACGAAAGAGAGTTGGTAAAAATAATAAATTTGGATGCACTAGAATTCATTATTTCTTCCAAGGCTTTCATGACTGCCAAACTTCACCACTCAAAATTGGTGCTGAGTCAGGCAGTCTCATGGAAAGTACTGTGTTTAGTGGAAAAACTGTAGCACAAGCCATAGAATTCCCATTCCGTGATCAATCTGTATAAACAGGAATGTAATCACGGTACCTGGCTTTAATTTCCATGAAAAATTGTTTGTATACAACAGAATATGTACGATCTTTCTTCAGATGTGCAAGATCAAACACAATTTTAGGTGGTGTAATACACCAAGGTGGTAAAACAAAATACGAAGTAGTTTTCAAAGTGTCTAATAAAGCAATGTTGGAAAGCAATAAGAAACGCTGAATGCGAAGACCAAATGTACAAATAGCATTTGGTCTTGCATCAAACAACTTCATATATCTGTTATCAAACAATGCATCTCGGTGACTTTTTATGTACTAGTATTTTAAAGCACGTTGAAAGTAATTCTAATATTTAAAATACAATCAGAATTAATGTTCGTTTTTTTAAAATGGCTGCCACATTTCCAGCAAACATAGTCACCACCTACAATACAAGAAAATAAACTGGTACCAGTATACCTTGTTCCATAACCAAACCACTTTATGATGAAACATACACAGATGATCTCCCTGAGACATTCTTCAAATCCAATCAGTGCACCATTTGAATTTCAATATGGTAGCCATTTTTCAAGATGGCCGCCATACTGTCCTAGAAATGTTCATTATTGAGATTTATTTTAATATAATTTGTTTAATTAGTCAGTTTATATTGTGGTTTTTTTTTTTTTATATTTAGAAACATGCTGAACCTAACGTCTGATATGTAAAAAAAACCTCTGACGTTGAAACTGGCAAATATTGAGGGTCAGTGTATGGCAGCCTCCATAAAACATGGTCACCTACTGTTAGCACTCCTGGCAGAGCAATAATATAAATGACCTTTCAAATGGTGATAAAAACAAGAAATATTGCATAAATCATATAATTAGGGAGTTCTTAAATTTCCATCAATGTTTCACTTCACATTTTAAAATGGTGTCAATGTTTTTCAGAATAGCCACAATATTATTCCAAACATGTGCATTATAAACATGATTAAAGTTAACAGACTGTTATTATCTGAGTGTCTTTTTATGTATTGAAAACTATGCTGAACCTCTTTCTAATAATTATAATACTATTAGAATATACTTTTTTTTTTTCAAACTGGCTGCAACGTGTCCACGAAACACAGGCACCAGCATTATAATATCAATTGAAGAGCATAAGCAAGTACAAGTGCACTTCGTTTTGTAACCAAATCACTCTACCTTATCACAAACATTTACCGATAACATGTCTTATAGCCATCACGGGAATAACCTTTCTTCAAAGATACCCTCCTTGGCGTCTTGTTTGCTTACCTAGAGAACAATTATGGCTGTACCCGACCCGTCCTGCTATCGTTGGCATGAACATGTAGGTACTTTCGATTGGACCCCAAATAGTATAGCCTTGTATAATCGTGGGATTTTTTAATCATGGCTGGAAATGTAAATCCAATATGACTGCCAATTCGTTTATCAGAAAGATCATCATTTCAGGACGAAAGAGGATTTGTGGTTAAAAGATCTGTGAGCCTTCACCCTTATGTCATAAAACACCAGACCTTATTTTTCTGTAAACATGCGTACCAGGTTTGTTTCAGTGGTAGGTGTCTTAAAATCTGTAATCAAGTAGGGGCAACTTGTAACATTTAAATCTCTTCTTGGAATCATATCTGGATAGATATGTAGTTTGATATGTTCAAGTCGTTTTGTGAAAAGGAGTCATGCTTCCATCCAAAAACAAAGAAGACATCTGCCCCTAAAATAATAATACTTCCTGAATTAACAGTCATTAATTATTAACAATGGTTTTACACATCAAGTGGAAGATTTGGTGATTCATCCATGATTTAAGAAATTGGTAAGTATTTTAAATTATTGACGACCCTACATTTCGTAAAAGTTAGTTTTGCATGATATTGTCAATTTTAGGCACATTACTGTCAGTAGTTTTTGGATCTATCAAACGGTTTTCAATGTCAGTGACAGGCCTATTGGGGCAGGTTATGGATTTACAATGTAAGCTACAGTTAAGAACTAGAAAATCGACTTCATGGCCTAAGCAATCTCCCTTTGATGAATATTATTCTTTTTTCATTTATTATATTCCATTTTTGTGTGTTGTTTTTATTTGTGAAACTGTTTTGTCGTTTGCTAGAAACAAATGTGAAACGAAAGCGTTTAATAAATGAAAGGACAACTTCATATATTACTTTCTCAGCACAATTATTGCATGGGGTTGTGGTGTCCTGGTAGAGCGCTCGACTCTGGGGCTTCCGGATTGGGTTTTGTCGATGGTGGACGTGTTTCACCTCGGCTCCCGCATTGAAACTTTTGAAGTGTCGTTTTTTACATTGGTAGTCTGGTTATGTTGAGATTTTGTGGTAAGAGTGAGGATATGAGTGGAGGAAGATACATGGAGAGACAAGAAAAGAAGAAGATATCTTACAAGAAGGAATGACAGTGGCCATTGATGTTGGTGATAATAAGAAAATGGCGGCCGGTGAGTCAATTGACTTTTTGACAGAGCAAGTAGGGGATGTGATTCACGCCTGTGTTCCAAAGGGGCCTGATCGGTATGAGGTGACACTTGATTACTTTGTTCAGGCTAGGAAAATCTTGGAAAACGACTCGTTAGAATTAAATGGTTGTAAGATGAGAGCCAGACTGCTACATTCAGATAGTGTTGTCGTATCCTTCTTGCATTTGCCTGTATACATCTCTAATGATGAAATTGAAGAACGTTTAAAATCACTGAATATTGAACTGATTACTTCAATTTACAGAAGATTTTATACGGGTACACACATTGCAGACGGAACAAGGTATGTGCGTGTGAAATCCCCACCAAACATCAAGAGTTTGCCATATTCAATGAAGGAGTGGAGTATTTCAGAGTACTGCATGACAACCAACTCAAAGTGTGTTATAACTGCATGTCGGACAGTCATGTGATTAACGACTGCCCCGATACCGAGTGTCGTTTTTGTAAAGGAAAGGGACTTTAAGGTGACTTTAAAAGTTGAATACAAGGGAGTGAAATTGATTGCGAATTGTGACAATAAAGAAGCGGACACCACAACAGACACTGACAACTTTCAACAACAAAAGACAAGGCGTCGGTCACAAACGCCCACCCGATGAGACAATTATGAATACTGGGTCACCAGCAAACAAAAGAGACGAACTGTGCTTGCAAAAGGTGTGGAAGAGAAATAGTATGTGTGAGAGGGTGTGGATAGACTTGGAACTATTAGCAATAGCTTATTTCATGACTATTTTTAATGTAAAGTTTTTTATTTTGTCTTTTAATACCAGTTAATGTCTTAAACTCAGTTGTAACAAATTATTAAAATTAGATGTTATTTATTTATTATTATTATTAGTATTAATTTTTTATTATTATTTATTTATTTATTCATTAATAAATTATTTATTTATTTTATTATTATTATTTTTTTATTTTTTTTCATTTTTTTTTTTTTAATTTGGGGGGGGGGGGGGGGGGGGGCGGTGATTGGTGGCTTGTATGTCTGTGGTTGGTGTTTTTGTTTGTATGTGTTTTTGGCTTTTAATGTGTTTTTGTG
Organism: Gigantopelta aegis; assembly: GCF_016097555.1. NCBI lineage: Eukaryota > Metazoa > Mollusca > Gastropoda > Neomphalida > Peltospiridae > Gigantopelta > Gigantopelta aegis. Next base: position 44,070,299 of record NC_054710.1, read on the forward strand.
AATGTGTGTAAGAGTTTATGATAATGGAATAAATGTGAGTGGTTCTGTTTGTGTATTTATTTATTATAATTTTTATGAATATGTATTTATGTGTACTTGAATTTAAGTTTGAGAAATAAAACGATTTTAAAAAAGCGCTCGACTCTCGTGCTGTATGTTCTTGTGTGATCGAATCTTGTCGATGGATATATTTTGGTCTCCCCCCCCCCCCCCCCACCACACCCCTTCTCCAAAATTAATAATATATATTTTTTTAATATTATTATTTGTTCCATCAGTACATATAAAATTAATGATAATAAAAGGAATTATATGGATTTAATAACCTCGTTTGTTATTGCTGCTTTATTTATATATTTCAATATACAGATAGAAATTTTGTTTTATTTAAATTGGGGTTTTCTTTTTAAATGTACGGCAAACATCCTTGAAATGTTAAAGCAATTAAGTAAATACGCCAAAGCATGAATGAATGAATGTTTAACAACACCCCAGCACAAAAATACACATCGGCTATTGGGTGTCACAAATGGTAAGTATATTAAAATATTATTTATATATATTTATGTAAAACCACAGTGTCTATGCCAAAGCAGATTATGCCAAAGCAGATTATTTGCTGCCTGTTTGAAGAGTTGTACACAGGCAGCAGGAAGACACGTTGTGAACAGTGACCTCACGAACTACCTCGGCAAATGCCTCTTAAAAGAAGTGGACAACAACAAGATCATCTGCAATGCTTGTTATGCCAAGTACCGACGACAGTCTGCTACAACAGTACGGCATGCTGATGAAGAATTACCACAAGCCAATCTTCTGAGCCCAAAGACCATAAAGCTTAAAATTCCATCAACCCAAAGGAGCCACAAATATTGCATTATATGTAAGAAGACCGGAAATCAGCGAAACCACTTGGTAAATATCCCTGACCATGCTAGAACACAAGCTTTAATAGAAAAGGGTATATGCATCGTCTCTAGAAACAGACACTGTCTTAAACATTGAAAACACTTATTTTTCTAAATCAGCACTGTCAATGATTTCTGTGACAAAACAGCGTGATATTTTTTTCGAGGACGGAAATTGTTTCCTTGCTGGAAAATATACGTCATATGATTAAAAAACAAAGTCACATCAACTTTAACATTCCATTAATGATGACGGACGATGACTGCTGCTGTTTAACCGGTTTAATGAAAGAGCAGTTTGTAGATTTAACAAGTTATCTGCAGCCACTTCTGGCAACAGCTGTGCAGTCATTACCTACATGCCTAGATGTGTTCCTAACAAAGCTAAGAACTGGTCTTCCCAATAAAATCCTAGCTGCTATCTTTGGTTTGAAAAGACACCAGGTGCAAAGGATAATACATTCCACATTGTCAGTCATGATGACAAATTTTGTACCTGAAATCGTTGGGTTTAAGCACATCACACATGACAACTTTTGCCGATTACATACAACTCAATTGCTAGGACATTATTTTACTCTTCATTCGATCAGGCTGTCATAGTGCTGGATGGAACATATGTGTACATTCAAAAGAGTGGACATTACTATTTCCAAAGACGTTCTTTTTCTATGCACAAACACAGACCGTTGGTGAAACCTATGGTTATTGTCGGAACAGATGGTTACATTTTGAGCATTTAAGGACCGTATTATGCTGATGGCAAAAACAATGATGCCTCCATAACAAAACATGCCTTCTCACACAATTTAGAAAATATAAATGAGTGGATCCAAGTGAACGATGTTTGTATTGTAGACAGAGGATTCCTGGATGCTGTGGAGTTTCTTAATCAAGAACGAGGACTTGATGTGAAAATGCCATCCTATTTACCAAAAGGCCAAAAACAACACACCACTGCTGAAGCTAACTCAAACAGACTGATAACAAAAGTTAGAAAGAAAGGTAGTAGAAAGTGAAAATGGCAGACTCAAGCATTTTAAATATTTAGATAAAGTTGTACCTAATAAAATAATCCCTTACATTGGGGTTTTGCAAGTTACTGGGACAATCTGTAACAAATACAGAAAACCTCTAGTGTCATCTGACAGTCAATCAGAAAATATAGCAAGATACAGGCAGAGGAATGCAACCATCTTCACAAGTACTTAGAGGATAACCATTTGCTGAAGAAGAAATCTCTATTTAGAAATCTGAATGATGCAACTGTGGCATAGGTACTTGACGACAGGATAATAAACCATTTCTCAATGACACTAGTACATGATACGGTGGTTGCTGCATTGAGTTATTCACTGTGATTAAAAGCCCAATGTCCGATAAACATTCAGTGTTATTTTTGTTTTGTTTTATTTTGTTTTAACAGCACCCTATCCTAAGCATACTTTTACTGCTTAATTTGTATCATATGCTTCTTGAAAAATACCTTATGACATTGATATAATCAGGTATTAAAAACACTTCATCAGGACCATAGAAAGAAGGTTTGCAACTCCGACCATCTCGGACGGAAGTAAAGTTTAACCTTTCAGGTCAACCAATCAGAAATTAAATAAATAACGCCGGAAAAAGATCGTACAAAATACCAAAAAGTAAACAGGAGAAGCCAAAAGTACCGAACAGGGCCCGTGCTTATAAAACTTAAAGTCTAGACTTTAATAAAGTCCAAACTTTAACGTAATGCTATTTGAATGACTTTCAAATTACGTTTTTAATATTTGTAATATAATAATAATAATAATAATATATATATATATATATATATATATATATATATATATATATATATATATATATATATATATATATATATATATATATATATATATATATATATATATATATATATATATATATATAATAATATTATTATATATATATATTTGGAATGCATTTGATGACAGATGTATGGTTTCAGGCTCGGATCCAGGAATTTTGTTGTTGTTGCAGGATTGGCTATATACATGGCAAAATCTTGTACATTAGCACTTTAATAACGGGCCTAATGACATGGTTTTCGGTCTTTTGGGAGTTGTTGCGGTTCCTTTCGGGTATTGTGGATATGGAAGGTATGTGTGGTGTTGGGAATTTCTGCTGGTTACGCAATTGTAGGGTATAGGTGGGTCAAGGTTTGTCTTGGTAAAGGAATAAAAAAAAAAAACATTGTCTGAGGACAATAATTCGTTTATTTTTTTATTTTATTTTTTATTTTTTATTTTTTTATTAGGACGGGCTTTGATTTGTTTAATTGGCAGAGGTTCCCAAATTTATATATGCTTTCTATAGTTGTGGTGCTCGAAGGGAACTGAACATTGCAGCCTAGGAGCGACCGAGGACTGCGTTGTTGGGCCCTTTAAAATAAATGGGGAAAAAACCCAAAACGTTTTGTCGTGAGTCCAGACACCCTCTAAACCCTGGTCCCGCACCTTGGTATAGTTTAATAAATAAGACTACAACTGGCTTTAAAAGTAGTATATTTACTACACGGAGAGAAACAGGTTAACTAAAAAAAAAAATCAAAATTCTTAGAGGGTTCTTTTGAGGGGTATATTGTGGTATATTGAGACTATTTAAATTATCCTGTCATCACGTGCCTATGAACTGTGGAGCTGCAAAACTTCCCTAAGTTGAACATGGATCCGCTAAGAGATACCACCATTGGAGTATACCAGCTGAAACAAGCCTCATCATACTCCAGGGAACACGTTGATCACAATGGGCAGTATGCTGTGATCAGTGTTCGAGATTAAACATTTTGGGCAATATCCCAGTTGGATACTAACATTTCAAAATCCGGTATCCCACCTGTTAATTTAGTATCCCACTTAAATGAAGTTCATAACTAACATCGTAACAAACTTGGACGACACTGTTTTCATTTCAAATCTATTGTTATGCAGCAGTCGAGATCGCGGAAATTCGTGAAATTCGCAAACGGAATCGGCTAAAAGATTTTCTGCATCTATTTTTGAGTAATACTGACATACATTAATATTTAGCAGTAAGGTATAAGTGTTTCTGACATTACTAATGGTAAACCTACCTGTATCAATTTCCTGCAGATGTGGTATCAATATCTCGAATAAAATTTGAAGGGAGGAAACATTCAACAAAAAGAATAGCGACTTACCAGTTCCCAGTCTATTGCTACACCGCTATTGCTCCAGTGTAGCATTAAACTGGGTACGAGTTGGTGGAGATATTGTTACGGCATAGCATTAGACTGGGTACGAGCTCGAAAATACTATTCCTTCACCAGTAAATGACGACTTTCATTGTTTCAGCGAAAAATAAAAACGCAGGATTAAAAAAAAAAAACAACATTATATGGTATGCCTGTGGGATACTGGATTATTGAAGTCTGGTATCCAAAATTAAATTCTGGTATCCCCAGGATTTCGGCATACCGTTAATCTCGAACACTGGTGATGGTGTGTAGGGAAAGAAAGCCCAACATTAATCAAAGTGAAAATCCAGTCTCGTCATACAAGTAGTGCTGCACATACGTTGTGTACTGAGTATGGGGACACTCCCTGTAAACCTGTTATAGGATGGTACTGTACCTGTAAACTAGGAGCTCGGGCTGTAGGTTGCTGCGCACCTGTAGCTAGCGTGTTGTGGTATTTAGGAATTTGGAGAAAGTAAGACAAACATATCACAGAAACCAAGTATTCCCTTTTGGATGCACGTAACATGCCAGCAAATGACAGCTCACCAGACAGTAACAAGTATCAAGAATAATAATTATATCATACATGTATATTGGTGTACACTGAACCTTAACATTTATAACAGTTTCTGATCTGAGGAAATGAAATGAACGTGTTTCCTATTGTACTGTATTCCATTTATACTCTGTCAAAAAAGAAACGCATAGACGAAATATTCATGGAATTCTCTCTTTAATACAAAGTGGCATAATTTCGTTGTTTATGATTATATCACAGTCACATTTGACATGAGTGTGTCACAATGTTCTTGCTATGGACTGACGGCAGTGGAGGCGTTTTTGTCACCAAACAGCGTCGCACGAGTGCGCTGAAATCAGTACCCTTTGTGGTCACCACCAGCGGCAATCACTGCGAGACATCTCCTTGGCATAGACTGAATGAGTCTCTGAATCCGGGCACGTGGAATCCTAGCCCATTCTTCCTGCAGTGCATGTGACAGTTGCGGAAGCGTCTGAGGCTCCGGGTCACCTGGCGTACACGTCTGTCCAGTTCGTCCCATAGATGTTCAATGGGGTTGAGATCTGGCGATCTTGATGGCCATGACAGCACATTAATGTTCTCATTCTGCAGGAATTCCATTGTTACACATGCCATATGCGGCCTGTCATTGTCCTGCTGAAAGAGTTCTCTCTGTCGATCCAAAAAGGGAAGCATGTGACAGCGAAGAATTTCATCCCAGTAGCGTACAGCTGTCAGGTTGACTTGTACGAACACAAGTTCACTTCTGCCGGTGTATGAGATGGCTCCCCACATCATGACACTCCACCGAATCTGTCAACTTGGGCGACGCAGTTGTTGGCAAACATTCATTGTGGCGTTTGTAAACACGTTATCGTCCATCACATCGCTGTAGATGGAAACGTGACTCGTCGCTGAACTATACTCGCTGCCAGTTTAAAACGTTCCACCCCTGTACATTCGTGCACCAGCGAACACGTAAATGTCAATGTTGACGTCGCAGGACGGGGCCAACATACGATCTCCTAGCCCGTAAACCAGCTTCTTGAAGTCAGTTCCGAATGGTTTGTGCAGACACCCTTCTCAAACCAGGTATGCGTCCAACAGTGTTCGTTGCTGTGGCAAGTGCAGAACCCGGATGTAGCGATCTTGTGCTGCAGTTGTTATGCGAGGTATTCCACTTCTGGGCCGGTCTTCAGCTGATTGAAACTGCTGGTACCTGTCCCAGAGACGTGAAATAGTGCTCTGATGGACGTTCGTGTTGCGTTCGACAGCTGACTGCGATTCATCTAACTGGAGGCGGCCTATTGCAATATTTGGATTCGGCAGGCTTAGTCTTGGCATCTTGTAACTCGTCTACGTCGAAAGGGAAATGAGGCATCATTGCGACCATTGCAGCTTCAAATACCCATCACTACCCCAATCGTTTTCCCGAGTTTCACGTGCATTCGCAAAAATCTGACCATTTCACGCCGATTTTCTGCAATTATCGCACAACGTGTGTTACATTTGTTTTAGGGTGCTTTTGGGCATGCTGTTCCATTCCAGGAACATTAACAAACATGGTCATTCAGCAACATTGTACAAACAAACTATATTTTGTAAAATCAAACACTTTTCTTCATTCCCTATCACCTATGTGTTTCTTTTTTGACAGAGTATATATTGAAGTTAACAGTGATATTATCAGTCCCATGAAAGTGCACTATAAAAGAAATGCATGCTTATAGCATCTGCAGATTGTACAAACTTGGGTAGTAAAAGCTATCAATCTATTCATACTGCATCTGTGATAACATATTCTTGTGGATTAATTAAACAATATGACTGGGTAATGCAGGACTAAAATTAACATTGTTACTAGACAGTTAGACAAGATATAAGACTTATTTCAAACATGCGTTGATTTGATGGCTGAGCCCGTTACAGTATGCGTCGGTAAAGTCACTGTATGCTTTTATTTAATGCAAATGTAACTAGCTAAATGTATTACATTAAAAATTGATTTTAACAAATATTTTGGAAAGATTTGGTGTTAAGTGACTTGTAAGCTATGAACGGCATTTTGCTCCATCTCAGCAAAACAGAAAATCTATGGCGAGACGTTGGCATGTGTTCCCCTGAGCATCGAAGTGATATGGAAATAGCGTTTTTAACATATCAATCAAATGAATATACATTTGTAATGTAATAGTTGGATCGGCCATTTGTTCCGTAATACATGCCAGTATACTTTGTATGTGCCATTTTAAAAATATTGCACCCCTCCCTATGAACATTCTGCATTTAACCATGCAACCATTCAAGTTTGTTTTGTTTAACGACACCACTAGAGCACATTGATTAATTAATCATCATATAATTCTGACACATAATGATGAGAGGAAACCTGCTACATTTTTCCTAATGCAGCAAGGCATCTTTTATATGCACTTTCCCACAGACAGGAAAGACCATACTGCAGCCTTTGATCAGTTGTCAACTTGTGGTGCACTGGTATGAACGAGAAAAAATCCAATCAGTTGAATGGATCCACCAATGTGGTTCAATCCTGCGGTGCAAACACTCAACTCACTGAACTAAATTGGGGAATTCCCTTTTTCTTTTTACAGCAGTTAGTGCCTTTTATTTACTTACGTCATATATGATTTTAAAATGACGTCATATTGTATTTGAAACATTACACAAGGCTGCCGCAGAGTATGATTCTTAACGATTAATGAATCCATGAAAGGAGTTTTGATCATAGATTTAACAAAGTGTTGTTATGACGTTAAATTAAAACCGTTTTTGTAAAACATAAAAGAAGGTATGTAATAAATACAGAACTTCACATACGTTGTTTTCGCTTCCTATTTATTGCATTCGTTTATTTTGCGAGATAGATAGATAGATAACTACTTTAACGTGCTCATATACCACTAGGGTTTCGAACACGCCCATCCAGATAGTCCAGTCATTTTAGTCGCTTTTAGGGCATAACGTTAAACAAATTGCAACACGAAGAAATTTAACTGTTTTCTATTCTACAGAGTCATCTTAATAACATATCAAAAGTATAGAAAAGTATAGAGAACGATTATTTTTTATTAGAAATTTTCTAAGAGGTATTTAGAAACAAAATACACATATTTAGTGATTCATTGGAGGGATGGTAGTTCACAATATTCGTGATTTTCTGTCATGAAACTGAAACGTTCTGGTTCAATTAAAAACAAGACAATGTCAGATTAGCATGAATGAATATTTTAGAAAAATTTCAAAATGGCCGCCATTTTAAAGATGGATGTCATTAAATTATGAAGTTTCTTTTTCTTAATGCACTACAGGTATGTCGCCATATACGAATAAGAATATATTCATTCTTTTGACAGTAAAAGCAAGCCAATTTCAGATGGTTATGGATTAATATCTTAGTTAAATTTCAAAATGGCCACCATTTCCAAGATGGCTGCCCCATATTTAAGAGTCACGAACCATACATAACATTATAGAGAAATTATTACTGGTAATACAAGTTTTGTTTTGTTTTTAAAGGATACATAGTTTAGTTTTATAATGAATTATTGTTAGATGACATTTACTTACAAGGTATGATGTTTCAATTATACGTCGCTTTCATCTCCAAAGTCGATAGAGGGGAATTTGAACAACTCTGTCCTCGATTTACAGTTACATCGTATCACTCGCAGAAGCCTAGCTGGAGCCGCTTCTAAGTGAGTTCGAATAGGAATGAGGCGGTCTTTCCAAAGTTCCCAACCCCAATCTTGTTCTTTCATGTCTGATCTGTTTCCAATCCAAGTCTGTACTTGTAAGTATACCCTCAGTGAGTGAAATTTGTTTGCAGCAGATGTAGGTGGTAGTTGACGAGGCTGGATAGACGTGTGACTTGTGGAGACTTTCTCTCGAAATCTTGAGTGGCGTAGACTATCTAACGTGGAGCCATGCGGACCGTTGTACAAAAGAACCATGGCTTGTTCACCTGCTTGTGAAATTTCTTCTTGTGTAGAAATCTTTTGAAACACTTCTGCTTGAACTTGGAACCTGTTGTCAACTGACAGCTTAGACAAAGCAGTGCCTTTGCCGATTTCAAATACTCGACTGGTTGTGTCACATCCTAATATTGCATGGGCGAAAAGAATATGTCTACAACTCTCTGGACTCTCTTTACGTCTTTCATTTTCCAAACTCTTCTTTTCTTCTTGGATGCTGCTTTGTGTTCTGGAAGGAAGTAAACGTCGTGGAACTGTTCATCAACATGGTAGCATAGCAGAATTAACAAATCTGTCTTCCTGAATGACAGCGGTTACCTGATTCTGAGAATATTCTACAGCTGTTTGGACTATCAATAAATCGGCATCACCGTTAGCATGTTTGATAGTGCATCCATTCCTTTCAAGCTTGTCACGGAGCATTTGTATAAACCTTTGTTTATTTGATTCGTTGGTGAGGAATGCTTCCTTTCTGGTGCAAACGATCATATCTTCTCTGAAGTTGATTTGGGCTCCAATTACCCCGGTTCTTCTGGCATGGGTAGAGTCTTTGGTCGATGGTCCATGTCCATACACATAGCCTTGCCATATTTTCTAGACACATATTTAACATACAGCCCCAGGATTTCAGCATACGTTGCTTCACGTGGCCATAACATATGATGCAGTAATGACCCGCCATCTAGCACGAACTGAAATTGGGACTCATCAGCAGGAGTCGACCAATCAGGATGTTTTAATAATGTCCACAAAGCATCAGCCAACGCTGGTTTATTTGCCTGTAACGGTAAGCCAGAGGATTCGAACAACGCTGATGGAACATTGCTGAGTTCATATGTGAAGACGGTCGATAAGTTGGCATAGACATGTTCAGCAGTAGTGATCAGTCTTTGGAATAGAAGATTTTCTCCTGTCAGTATGGAATTTGTCAGTGTTATACTGAAAAAATCTACATAGGCCTATGGTTATCATTAAATTTTTACAATTGAGTGTTAATTTATTGCAAATATTTAACTGAGTAGGTTTTAAAGGTACACTATCAACATGCATCTAAATACTTGTTAGGGTTTTCTCTTCTTTCCTACATATCCTCACTAATAATCAGTGACTGAGTAGGTGGACAGATTGACATTTGACAGATTTATTTATGTACATGTAGGTTTTGTCTTCAGAAGTTGGTTTGATGATGGGGAGGGTATGCGGCACCAAGGCTTCTTAACCTTCTGCTTAGCTGTTGTGGTATCGATTACTAGATTACTAAGTATTAGTAATAGCTATTTTTCTTTCAGAGCTTGAACAGATTTAAATTAGTATTATTGAATTAGTAGTTTGATATCATTTTAGTATAATATTGTTGATGCTAAAATTAATGAATATTAATTTATTGATATTACCATAATAATTTTCTTTCAGGTTGGTTGACCACATAGAAGTACTGCATATACTAACTATTACATGTAGATTATTGTAGTTACCAATACCACATTTAATTGTTTGTTTTCAGGTCAACAGACTGTTGCTACTTTAAAACATGTGGAACTTATATTTTACGTGAACGTGTTTGCATTTAAATGTTTTTACTTCACTCTTGTTGATAAGTAGCCTATTTCATTTATCATATATGATGCAGTAGGGTATTAGTTTAGTTTTTCAGGCACATTATTGTTCAGGGCTGAAAAGTAGTTCATTTCATTTCAGTTATCATATCGGTTATGGTTGGTTGGTAGTTGTATCTTGGCTCGTATCAAGGTTTCTTATACAGTTGTTTTGATCTAAATGAAGTTGTAGATTGATCAGATTTTTAGTGATCATTCCTGACTGATCAGATTATTATTTGATTGGTGTACTATATTCCTATTTTATATAGGGATATCAGTTGATTGGAATATATTTCATGTTTTTATACATGCTTATATAATCCATGAATTGTAGATAGAGGATACAAGTACCTGTTGATAGTATTCATCAATTCATTTCAAAAACCGGATGAAACTGTAACTACTTTTGGTTGTAGATTGGAATCCATGTTACAGATTGCAATTGATGGTGGATATTTGGAAAGGGAAGCCAAGAATGAGTTGTTAAGACATACATTTTGGTCCTCATTGCATTCCGATACGTTAAAAAGCCAAACAAGACATAAATATGACACTATCAAGAATTATGATGTTTTGTTGCGGGAACTGAGGAAGGTCGAGAAGGAACTCAGTATAGTGAGCACTGGTGGTTCAGGAAAGAAAGTTTACCAACATTCAGTAATGTCAGAAGGTGCAGAGTTAGTTGAGAATTTGGAAAAGAGATTTGAAAGGAAACTGCAGACTTTGGAAACAAGATTAAATGATAAGATTGAGGACAAGTTTAATACAATTTTGAGGAAACTGGATACTTGTAGCTTAGGACACAGGTCTCAGTGCACTTCCAAATTGAGACAATTACAGAGGGAATCTGAATTATCCAAGGGGCAGAGGTAACTTTTATGTACCACGAGGCAGAGGAAACTTCAACGAACCACGTGGTAGGGTTAATTACATCCATCAACGTGGAAGAGGTTACTTTAAACAAGGTGAAGTTGTGCACGAAGGTATTTTGGACGAGGATGAGATCACTAACCCAAACGGGCAGTGACCTCTGATGTTGGCCAACCAGAGGTCATTGAGGATAACAATTCTCTAGGCCAAACTTTTGTCACACGACTGATTGGTTCATCCAATGAGGGTTTGATATATATTCAGGACCAGCGAATGACAGCATTGATTGATAGTGGATCGATGGTCACAACCATTTCAGAGAGTGGATACCGAAGTTTAGAAGATAAGCCTGATCTGCATAACTTAGATGCATTAGGAATAAAGGTGTCAGTGGCAGATGGATCTTATTTAAAATATTTGGGCTACACTGAATGTTCAATCACAATTCCTTTTTTTGTAAAACACAGGGTTTACTGTTCCAGTGTTGGTTGTACATGACACACAGTTTACTGCAGGATGTCCAGTTATTATTGGAACCAATATTATAAGGTTATGTAAGGACTTTGCTTCAGAGGATACAGATTCTATTGTTATTCCGACTGCGTGGAAAATTGCATTTGATAGCATCATCTGTAATTCTTATGTAGTCAAATCACTGAACAAAAGACCCATACAGGTAGCTCCATATGAGTTGATTGTGGTGAGTGGAATGGCAAAAGGGGTGGATTATCATATTTCTGAGGTTGTGACTGAGGGTATTGGTGATGTTTCCAAATATACAGTTTGTCCCAGAGTGATCAAGTTGGATCAATGCAAATCAAGTGTACGACTTCCAGTGAAGATTTGCAACATATCTGCTAAGTCTCTTATTATTAAGCCAAGGATGGATCTTTGCAACATTCAGGAGGTTAAGGTTGTTGACAATTTAGCAGAATGTGATGTGCCCAGTGATGATTTGAGTGGATCTTCACCGGAGGAACTGGGTGTACATATTGACAGCAGTAGTTTGAGTGAAGATGAACTGATTAAGGTGAGAAAGGTTCTTCACAAGTGGAAACATGCGTTTTCAACGGGTCCACTTGATATTGGCAACACTGACCTAGTGAAGCACAAGATAGATCTGGACAACAGCAAACCATTCAAGCTTCCATATCGAAAGATTCCGCCAGGCATGTATGACGAGGTGCGACAACATGTGAAGGAAATGCTGGATGCAGGTATTATCAGAGAGTCCAGTAGCCCGTTTGCTTCAAACATTGTCTTGGTAAGGAAGAAAGATGGTTCTTTAAGGTTTTGTTTGGATTTTAGGACTTTGAATTCAAGAACTCATAAAGACAGTTATATGCTTCCTCGATTCGATGATGTCATAGATACTCTTCATGGTTCTAAATACTATTCCAAATTAGATCTTCGGTCTGGATATTGGCAGGTAGAAGTGGAGGAGGAAGATAAAGAGAAGACAGCATTTACAGTGGGCAAGTTAGGATTTTATGAATGTAACAGGATGGGTTTTGGCCTAACTAATGCTCCAGCTACTTTTCAAAGATTGATGGAAAAATGTATGGGGGAGATGCATTTAAAGACCTGTCTGATTTTCATTGATGACATCCTGATTTTTTCGAAGACATTTGATGAGCATGTGAGACATCTAGAAGCAGTCTTTGCTAGACTTGTCCAACACAAATTAAAACCTTCAAAGTGTGAATTTTTTAAAACATCAGTGACTTACCTAGGACATGTGGTATCGGAAGATGGTATTTCTACTGATCCAGAGAAGACTTCTGCGGTGAAGGATTGGCCTGTGCCAACTAACATCAAGGAACTTCAACAATTTTGGGGTTTCACAGGGTACTATCGGCGTTTTATCAAGGATTATGCGAAGATAGTACAACCATTGAACATGTTACTGCAAGGTCATGGTTCGAGTCCTGCTGCGAAAAAGTCCAAGAAGAAGAAGAAACTGATGACGGAGTATAGATGGGGCAGTGATCAGCAGTTAGCTTTTGAGAAGGTTAAAAGGATGTTGACACAACCTCCTGTGTTAGCCTACGCTGATTACTCTTTGCCATTTATTCTACACTCAGATTCCAGTGGAACAGGATTGGGAGCTGTTCTGTACCAGAAACAAGATAGTGTAGAGAGAGTGGTTGCGTATGCAAGTCGAGGGCTAAGGACAAGTGAACGCAATTATGCAGTGCATCAGTTGAAGTTTTTGTCTTTGAAGTGGGCCATAACTGACAAGTTCCATGATTATCTTTATGGTAATACTTTTCATGTTGTCACAGACAATAACCCACTTACCTACATATTAACCAAGGCTAAGCTGGATGCCACAAGTCACCGATGGGTTGCATCATTGGCAAATTATGATTTTACTTTGTCGTATCGAGCTGGCAAGTTGAATGCTGATGCTGATGGTCTTTCCAGAAAGCCGGATATCTTTTCAGATGTGGTCAAAGCAGTTTTCCATGCAGCAGTATCTTCAGTTCCTCTAGTTGGGAGTGTATCAAGTCAGACCATTTCTCATTCGGCCGGTGAGAATGTACGTCCCATGGATATGTTCAACAACATTGATTGGAAGACTGAGCAGGCAAAGGATAAAACTCTTTGTAGAGTTGTCCATCTTTTAAGAAGTCGGTTTTTTCCCAGGGGAGAAGATATGGGGAGAGAGTTTCCAGCTGTACAGAAGTACCTAAGAGAAAGGAAGAATCTGGAATTGGTAAATGGTATTCTGTACAGAAACGCTTCTTTAGATGGACAGAAGGTGAAACAATTGGTGTTACCAGAGGTGCACAGGAAGACAGCATTCAAGGGAATACACGATGATGTTGGTCACCAGGGAAAGGAAAATACCGTATGGCTGGCAAAACAACGCTTTTATTGGCCTGGGCTCGAGGCGGATATAAACAGAAGAGTTGAGCAGTGTGGTCGGTGTATCAGGCGGAAAACACCAGTACGACCTGTTGCAGGATTGGTCCGAGTGGAAACTACCAGACCCATGGAGCTTGTCTGTGTGGATATTTTGAGCTCGGAAACCTCAAAAGGTGGCTACAAGAACATTTTGGTTATCACAAACCATTTTACCCGGTATGCCCAAGCTATACCATGCAGGAATCAAACAGCACTGACTACACCTAAAGCTCTTTACGAACACTTCATTATGTTTTATAGTTTTCCTCAGTGGCTTCATAGCGACCAAGGCAGAAACTTCGAGAGCAAGGTGATAAAAGAGCTCTGTAAACTGGCAGGGATCCAGAAAACACGGACTACACCTTATCACCCAATGGGAAATGGCTCGGTGGAACGTTTCAACCAAACATTATTGAAAATGTTGGCAACTCTGAAGGAAGAGCAGAAGGTCGATTGGAAATCCTATGTAGCTCCAATGGTCCAAGCTTACAACGCCACAAAGAGTGATGCAACTGGATACTCGCCGCATTATCTAATGTTCGGTTGGAATCCAAGACTATCGGTCGATGCCTTCCTATGTACAGAACCTCAGAGTGAAGGAGCGCCAGATAAGAATTCTTATGTTCAGAAGTTGCGGAAGAGAATGCAATTTGCATATCAAACAGCAGCAACCGAAGGTATGAAAAACTCAGACAAGAACAAAGAACGGTATGACAGAAGAGTTCAAGATTCCAAGTTGGAAGTAGGAGACAGGGTGCTGGTTCGAAAAGTTGGAATTAAGGGAAAACATAAACTAGCTGACAGATGGGGAGCAGGAACCATATTTGGTAACTCACATTCCAAATATTGATATTCCGGTGTACAGAGTACAGCGTGAAACAAAGAAAGGGCCCTTTCGGATGCTTCACCGTAATCTGTTACTGCCATTTAATCCTTTGCCATCTGAGGAACTTGTAGAAGTTAACCGCAGGGTTAAGCCTAAGCAGCTGTTTAGAAATCGGGTACGAGTTGAGTCTGTAAGTTCTGAATCTACTGATTCTAGCAGCGACGGTTCTCAAACCTACCTGAGGTATGTTATTCCCCAGAGAAGACGATCGTTACAACCAACAGTATCTTTGGAGACTTCAATTCACCTAGAAGAGAATACTCCTAGGGATTTACGAAGTGACACAAGCCAGAGACTGGAGAGCATCTCGAACCAGGATCAATCACCAGAGAATGATGAAGTTATATCGGAGGAATCTTTGGAAACTCCATCACAACCAAATAGACGATCCCAGCGACAACGTAAACCTCCCGATAGGTACGGGGACTGGGTATATTACCAACAGGTACATGATGAGGTATTTGTTTAAATGGTGTGCAAGGTATATTTTATGACGTGTATATAGTATTTTAACTAGTTTTTAAGGTGTTTCATGGTTATGCTGTTGAAGGTATTAGTTGGAAAATTCAACTCCTGATGTCATTGCATTGTGCTGCTGCCCATAGCGATATATTATCATGTTGCGAAACGTGTTATAGTAGTATTACCTACATCGAGTTACTTAACATTATTCTGTGATGTTTCAACACAGATATTGCTATATTTTATCACTGCTATCAGTACTAATGTTTGTTTTATCTTATCTTGCAGATGGAGTACTGGATAATATTGTTGTTTCAGTAATAGTTTCATTGCACAACTATTATTCATAGTTTTACTGAAGATTAAATGTCAGGAAACATTTACTGTCAAGGGGGGAAGTATGTAACCCAGGGTAGTTTGGTATAATTTATAATAATAATAATAATAATAATAATAATAATAATATATTTATTTATTAACACATGTATTTAACTTTATATTTATTCCAGGTTGAGTGCTTTAATGATTGGTTAAATGTTGTGAATGGCTGCATTGTATTCATGGGTTGTCGGTTGGTCAGCAGTGTTGCTGTGGTGTGCAGTTGGGCGTTGTCTGACGCACGTGCAATTCATCACAGGCTACGTGTGACTGAATACATTGTACTTTGACCGATGACAGATACTAATGCACGCTAGTTAAAACCCCATCTTTTCGCTCTCCTAATTAACCCCACCCTTGGCATTGCTACCTTTTTCTTCAGAGGACACACACGTATATTTACACCAGTACAACTTTACGTTATTCTAACCGACTGCAAAGTCGTCGTTAACTTATTAATTATATATCTGCTGTGTGTTTAGCGCAAGCTAAATCCAGATGTTCTGGTTTTATTCCCATATGGTTTTATTCTTAATTGAATAAATATTTGAACCCGCAATGAAGTTCTGTTGTACTTCCACCGAGTGAGGGTTACACGATCATTGGTAGGAATGTTATTGATGATGGTCCAGGGTGCTGTCCTGTAGAATGCACCATTTGCATGAAACCTGACCATGCAGGGCGAGGGTTTTTCAAGGGCCAGGAGACTTTCCACAAGATGTCAAGATTTGAGGTAGGGTCCAGTGTTGCTTCTACGTTAGACAGCTTGTCATATGTAATGCTAGATAATCCATTCCATTCAGACTTGTAAAAATGGACTCCTATTTTCCCAATTTCTAACATGTCTGAAGTATCTGTTGCTCTCGGAACACGCGTGTAAGCTTTTCTTCCAGGTGTCGACGCCGCTACTATGCCCATCCCATGGAATGTGTTGAAACCATCCAGTGTACGGACATTGTGGTCTACATTGTCCGCAATGAATTGTAACACATCTCCCTCTTCATATCCCTTTACGTCAATGCCATTTATAGATGCTGCATTGCGTTGGAAGTTTTTTACCTCTGTGTAACAAGATGAAAATCCATGTTTATGGAGTGTGTCGATCAGAAATTGGGAGACGAAATGATGTTGCATTTGTATTCCAAGGCCAATTTACAATGGTGATATGAAATGCCGTGGACGACATGCTTGCATGATGGCTTGGCCTATTGAGGCTATCTTCACACCAGTATTGGTTCCACCAAATAGCTTCCTTAGCATCAACAACAGAGCACTGGGCAGGAACGCAAGATTTTTCTTGACTGAAGTTAAGTCCTCAATACATGGATATGCATCATCATCATCAACAGTGATGGACTTTTATGTCTTGTCGTAGAAGTTTAGCTGCTAGTTCAAACTATGCGGAGTTTCTCCTCAATCTTGATCCTGCTGCTTTGGGTAAACCTATAGAAGTCATGGAGAATTGAAAATGCAGTTTCGTTTAAAGTAACACGTCAGCTTTTCCATTAACTTCAGCTATGACGATCTTTTGGGCCATAATGGTCTAATAGTTTCTTTTTCATGTAGGGTATACTGCTATGGTGGGTCATCTGTGTAGTATTTCATTCGGTTGACAAGTTCAGAAAACGTCATTTGGTCAGCATCGTTGGATTCGAAATATCAACAACTTTCAGGAAAGCATTGTTCTAGTGGACATCCTCTGGTCTTCCTAGTTTACGTAACTTCTTGACGGGTTCAGCATCGTCAGTTGCATAATTAGGAATCCGTTTCAATGATCTAAAGTTAGCACTGCAAGTGCGATGGTACATGGCGTCGTTTTGCAAAAACAATCACCTGCATATTCTAACCTGGATAGCACTTTTAGACCCCATTCATCTTTTCGCCTGTGGCAAATACTCCGGATTGTATCTTGAAATTGAATTTCTGTCCTTGTACGGAATCATAGTAGAATGTCCAGTTTTCCAGTCCTTTTGTTCTCTTTGCCACAAAAAAAGACAATCAGTGCGAAAATTAAATGCGTCTCCAGATGATCCAAGTGCACGTGCCTGTGTGTTTACATCTTTATCTGGAGGACTACGCAATGCAGAAGCAATGCAGTTTGGATTAATATACCTCCTTCTACACTCTTGATGAACGACCTGACCTTCAACGGTATTAACATGTCGCCACGAGAGATGCTTGCAGCATTTATACTGTCACTACCTTTTCTTCGTAATTTGACAGTTGCCCCTTCTAGTGTTTGTTTGCATATTGCGCATGCTTCCATTTTACCTAGATGTAAATAAAATTTACTATTGTAATAATCAGTTTAACTTTTAATAATATTCGTTCATATACTATAATTTCCAAGTGTATTGACCGTCATCATAAACCTGTTATTACAGCAGTCTATTAGTACATTACGTCCAAAATGGGCTTTCATAGTTTTACATTTCAGCAAGAAATTGAAACTGTAGCTTTACTCTTTTAGACTCAAACTATCTTATTCTGTGAGTGAATGATTGCTGTATAATCTTTTAGGAAGGTGGACATTAATTATTTGTAACTGCGATACAAAAACAGTTGTGAAATCACAAACGTTACAAATTATGAATATGTTATGTGTTAATTTTCAATATAATGCCGAATATGTATAATGTTATGTTACTTGTGTATGACCTTTCTTGTGCAATGCATATTTATATATACATATCATATTTATTACTACGCATAACTTCCTAAATAGTTAGTTGGTTATAGACTAGCTGTAGATCGCTAACGCTCAAGTATGGTAACTTTTAGTGTGTTATTAATATACACATGTACTATATATTTCAGTTGAAAATGTTTGTGTTGCAATTTGTTTAAGTTAAAAGTCTACTTTGACTGGACTAAGAGTCCGACCTCCGATAAGTTCGATGGCATGACTCGGGATGGGAGGGGGGGGGGGGGGGGGGGGGGGGGGGGGGGGGGGGGGTTTTGGGGTGTGGGTTGGTGGGGGTGGGGGGGGGGGGGGGGGGGGGGGGGGGGGGGGGGGTAAAATGGGCAGATTTTTTAAAACAGCAATTAGTGAAAAAGTTAATATAATGGGGTGTTTTTGTTTTTGTTTTTTTTAAATAAATAAAAAGTTATAAGCCAAAAATAAAAAGAATTGACTGCTCGGCCGAATATTTTTATAATTTGGAGCAGTTTAGAAGGACAGTCCAAAAATAAATATGAGAAAGAAGAGAGGATCGGACTGTTTAATAATATTAAAAAAGAAAGTAATTTCGAAAATTTTGAAGGTCTAAAAGTTTAAAGTCCGATGTATATGACCACGCGAGTGGCCTCGGTAAGGTCATTTGGGTGCACAGCTTATAGGGTATGGGTTGCATCCCGTCAAGAAAACCCCTAGATTGACAGTCATTAGATGTTGAAGGTGAAGTGCTGTGCTGAAATACAGATCTTGAGAAGCCGGATCCGTCTGAACGAGAGAGAGTATCAGACTAGGGTATAGTCCAGTCGTCCAGTCGTCATGGGTTGGTATAGTGGTTCGGACGGGCCCGACTCCGGGAGGATACGAGATGGTATCACTATAAAGCAAAGTAAAGTCTAGAAAAGAGTAGTAGGGGCCGACCCCTCTTCCTATTTCTTCTTAGAGTGGGGCGGCCAATCTTCCAGTGCTGCTAGGACAGGCTCGGACATGTAGAGACTAAATGCGAACAACCGTGGCGTTCTGCAGAATGGCCGTCATACGAGTCACGAAAAAACAAGTCGACATAATCAGCCTGAGAAATGATGTGGAGGCAAGGAATCTCGCTAAAAAAAGAATCCAACCTGATGGTGCTCGCTGTCGAAACGAGCAGCGTTCCAGCGTTCAATCAGTTCCAATGGCAGCATACATCCCACTGGAAAACTTCATTTCGCTGACAAAAACAACGAAATGAAGGATCCCCAAGTCGAGCACATGAAAGCACATGCAGTGTACATAAGCGAAACAAACACGCGGTCGAGTGGTATATATTCTTGGTGAAAATAAACTCGTGCAAACTCGTGCAATAAATAGGAAGCGAAAACAACGTATGTGAAGTTCTGTATATTTATTATTTTCTGTTTTGAGGAAAATAACGCAGATATATATTCTTCAATTGCACATCCCCATTTGGGCCTCACATTATTGACATCTATTAACTATTGTATTCTTGAACCTTGAACATATTGTACTTTGTTGATTGTGATGTTAAAACCAATTTATTGTTCTTAATTTATAAAAAAAGAATACATTTGGTTAACATTTTGGCTTGTTTTGTGTTTTGTTTCAAGAATACGTCTCTCGCGTTTAAGGCCTCATTTATTTCCCTTCCCATAGCAGCTGACATCTAAAAAAATAGCATATTATTGACTAGGAGTCATATATCTATAAAATGTGTATGACATTCTGACATTTATTCGGGCCCCAAAAATGGCCCTTATTATACCTACTCCTTTGAAAAAACAAAGCAAACCAAATATTTAATCAAGAATTGTTTAATGGTTAGCTGAAAAATATTTACACCATTCTTGCTGGCATATACCCATTATATGTTCCATTGGGGTCAGGGTATGTAGTTCTTATCTTGTAAACACAACAACTCGCAAAGACCCTTCTATCTCCTTGGTCCAAACTGCCATAAGATAATTTGTCTATATGCTGCATGTCTCATGGACGTGATATAATCCTCATTTCGAATGGCATGTAGCGCATGCACATTCCCTCCCTTGGCTTCTGCCCCTTCCTCTTGGATATTTCAAAACGCAAACTGAAAAAAAGATAACATCTTACAGTATGTGACATGTACACCATTATGAATAATACGAATTAATATAATCCGTTGTATGTGCATATTTACTAACTATAGTACTGTTACAGGAGAATATTTCAGAATTTAATATATGCACATTATTTTATGTCATTACGTACTGTAATCTTCTCCTTTTTTTAGTATGTACATCTCAAATACCATAAAATAAGTTTTAGGCCGTAATGTATTAAGACTATTCTTTCCCACACTACTGGTAGTACTCCCACCACCACCACCCACGTAAGACATGTTTTTAGCTATGCCAGGGCTCGAACTTAATTGTGTACCATTACAATGGTAATTAAAACAAAATGCCATGGGTGAAACAGCAATTTTGAGCCTATGACAGTTATTGAAAAACAGCTCACTGGAACAAATTTTGGTTTACCTAATTTTCAGACATGTATCTAGTATTTCCTTGAAATTTAATAAAATGTGTTTAATCTGAGGAATTTGTATTAGCCAAAGACTCCGTTTTGTAGCCATTTTGTATAAAAATTAGCAATTGGCTAATGTGACAATGTACAGGGTGAGCCCTGGAAAAACTGATCCTTGCAGAAAAATAAACATGACTGAAAGACATATTTCAAATGTACATGCTATATAATTGCAGATTATGTACGCATGTGCTGTAGGTGGTAGAAGCGAAATATATTGAAAGTGGAGGGTCAGTGGGCTCTCTGTATGTGTGTGCATGTGTGTGTATATGGGGACATTTATATCTCAACGACAGCAATTGCTGTCATTAAGTTTGAGCCCTGTATCATACCATACTATGGCCCTCAAATAAACGTGCGTTTAATATAAAAGACTAATCACATATGTATACTGAACATTGTTACACAACTACAGAAATGTTACAAATAAATACATTTTCCTGTGCTATTTATTTTTATTATTTAATTCAAAACAAATATATTTTGATGTACATTCAGTTGTATACCAAAATATCCACCCCTGCGACTGAAGCAAATTTGTTTTTGTTTTTTTTAAAAAAAACATTCAGGTGACCTCATAAACTTAGCTAATAAATTCTTGCACACACTTGTTACCGATTATTCGGTTTGGTGAAGTAAAAACAAATGCCAGATGATCATTATTTTCAGTACAGGGCTACCTCTGGGTGCGTAGACCATTTTGAACTTTAAACAAATGCAGAAAACCTTTGATTTTCTAACCAATATCAATTATCACATGAAATTATTTTGCCAAATTAAAATAAAATTCACCCATTGTTTTTAAAATTGTTAAAACTCAAATTTGTAAAGAACCTGATTTGTATTGCCATTTTGACATATGTATAGGGTGCTAAATTATATTTTAGACAAATTTATAGTTTTATGCAAAATTTTAAGTAAATTTGAAGAAAAACTTTACCTAAAAACGTAATTAAATTTGTTGTCACTATTGTGCCTTCTGTTCTTATTTATACATAACAATAAGCCTTTTAAACATATATTTAGATTTCCAGATCAAATTTTCTTTTAATAATCACTTTGTTTGCTCTCATGAAGAGCATTTTGAGTTTACACTAGATTCAGAACCAATTTGTTTTCAGATTTGATTATCTGCCTTGGATTAAGTTTATAATTTATTTGATTGTTAAAGCTGTATTACCCAATGTTACTAGCTAAATAAAATGATGGATTACAGATTGTAGGAATACATCCAATATACATATTGTATTCATCTGGATTAGAAAATAATACAAGAAAATAAGTGTGCTGGTAATTATGTCATTTAAAGCGGCAGTATCTGGAATATGTTTTATTATTTATGCATATAAAACAGAAAAATCCAATTACGTTTGGTGCAAATATGACGCCGCACTCCGTATTGGTTTCACTACGCTGGCTAATCCAGGTCAACAACAAAGCCAGTATTTCGAAAGTGGGACACTTTTGACGGGCTCCTACCGATCTCAGTTTTCATTGGCTTATCACAAGTGTGGAATTCCCCAACAAGAGATCACGTGAGATTTCGCAATTTTAGAACAAATTTAACTGTCTTGATTGAGGGGCCGTCTCATATCTCCAAAACATATTTATATCCATAGAGAGGTACAACGCCTTTTCTGGGGTCAGTGGGTGGGGGATTTGCCTTGAAATTTTGACAGTGGCCAGCTGTTGGCATACGCGTTACATGTAAGGGGGTGTTGCTAATTACGTAACGCTCTAGGGGTACAGGAAGAAGGTACTGTGTTCGATTTACGTAACATTTTTCAAGACTATATGCTATTTTTATTCATTACTTAGACCTAAAAAGGTGGGGGTTTTAAATGCGTGGTCAGTCTAGGATCGATCCCCAATGGCGGGTATATAAAAGACCATGGTATGTGATATCCTGTCTGTGGGATGGTACATATAAACGATCCCTTGCTAAACAAAAATGTAGCGGGTTTCTAAGGCGCGTGTGCAGGGATTTCAGCGGGGTTGGGGTTATAGACTGTGTTGATGATGATGATGATGATGATGAGTTGTTTAACGTGCCCATATACCACTTGGGTTTCGAATACGCCCATCCCGAGTCCGACCTCCGATAAGATCGGTGACCTGACTCGGGATGGAGGAGGGGTGGGATGGAGGAGGGGTGGGATGGGGAGGGGGGGGGGGGGGTAGAGTTGAAAATGGGCAGAATCTTGAAAATAGCAATTAGTAAAAACGTTAATAGAATACATTTAAAAAAAAAAGAAAAAAAAAAAAAAAAAAAAAAAAGTTACAAGCCCAAAATAAAAAGAATTGACTGCTCGGCCGAATATTTATATAATTTGGAGCATTTTAGAAGGACAGTCCAAAATTAAAAAAGAGAAATAAGAGAGGATCGGACTATTTAATAATAATAATAAAAAAAAGAGTAATTTCGACATAAACTTTTGAACGCAGATCTAAAAGTTTAAAGTCCGATCGATATGTCCACGTGAGTGGCCTCGTTAAGGCCGTTTGGGTGCACAGCTTATAGGGACGAGATGGGTTGCATCCCGTCAAGAAAACCCCTAGATTGACAGTCGATGGACGTTGAAGGTGTAGTGCTGTGCTGAAATACAGATCTTGAGAAGCCGGATCCGTCTGAACGAGAGAGAGTATCAGACTAGGGTATAGTCCAGTCGTCCAGTCGTCATGGGTTGGTATAGTGGTGCGGACGGGCCCGACTCCGGGAGGATACGAGATGGTATCAGTATAAAGCAAAGTAAAGTCTAGAAAAGAGTAGTAGGGGCCGACCCCTCTTCCTATTTCTTCTTAGAGTGGGGCGGCCAATCTTCCAGTGCTGCTAGGACAGGCTCGGACATGTAGAGACTAAACGCGAACAACCGTGGCGTTCTGCAGAATGGCCGTCATACGAGTCACGAAAAAACAAGTCAACATAGTCAGACGGAGAAATGACGTGGAGGCGAGAAATCTCGCTGAAAAAGAATCCAACCTGGTGGTGCAGACTGTCGAAACGAGAAGCTTTCCAGCGTTCAATCAGTTCCAATGGCCGCATACATCCCAGTAGAAAACTTCATTTCGCTGACAAAAACAACGAAATGAAGGATTCCCAAGTCGAGCACGAAAGCACGTGCAGTGTGCACCAGCGAAACAAACATGTCTTACCGCGTGGAGCTCCAGACTGTGTTGAGCGAAGTTTATATGGGGCCATGCTCCCCCAGACAATACATTTCAAATTTTTTAATTTGGGCAAGTGAGGGTTTTGACCTCCAATACCCTCCCCCTGCACATGCACCCGATTCCTCTCTAAGATTATATGTCAAAATTACCAAATGTTAGACATCCAACAGCAGATGGAAGGAATGATAGGATATGTTTTATTTAACGACGCACTCAACACATTTTATTTACGGTTGTATGGCGTTGGATGATTAGTAAATCAATATGCTCTAACTTTGATGTCGTTAAAACTAAGAAGTGAAAACGTCCATTGTCTACTTTAGTATATACCGAACGTTCTTCGTACAGCGCAAAATTTCTCTTAATGTTTTGAGACGAACCCAATCTAATTAAAATTAGCTCCACTATTACATGTGGATCTAACACTAGCCAGTTGGAGCTTATGTCCACCAATCAAAACCTTACTTGCAGAATCCTGCCAGTGATTTAAAACTAACAACACTGCGTAGTCCCCAATGTCCAGGTAACATTTTGTCTGTAAATAATAATTTAAATATTGACCAATCACACTTCGCCTTTTATAACGTTATTTGAGAGCATACACATTCTAAAAATATCGGGCGAGTCTATTTTAGTGGCCGCAGTACAGCGAACCATACCAATACGTACGGGGTGGGTTATCAGTCTTCAATTTTACATTAAAAATTATTTATTTATTTATTAAAACAAAAACTAAATCAGTCTTCAGTTTTACATTACAAATTATTTATTTTATAAAATAAAACATGTTTTAAGGCATTTGTAATTCACACGAAACATGTCGTATACCCTCAGAATAATTCGGAATGTTTTCAAATTATTTTTAAATCACTGGCATGATTCTGCAAGTAAGGTTTTGATTGGTGGACATGAGCTCCAACTGGCTGGTGTTAGATCCACATGTAATAGTGGAGCTAATTTTAATTAGATTGAGACGAACCCTACAATTTGAAATCGGCAAACGCACGCGTTAACTGAAACTGACAACAGGCTGTTGTTTGTGCTTTGCCGAGCTATGGCGACACAGGCGACGAATCAAGCGTATACTTTTGATGATCTCCGTTCATAGCGAACACACGAGTGTTTTAAAAGTGCATTTAAGCTTGTATTTCATATTTATACATGATGTTATAATATGGTAACCAGACACTGTAACTTTAAAAATAGTTTGTTGTTTTTTGTTTTTTTCAGTAATTAATCTTTGTTGTCTCTGCATATATATCCCTAAGTACATACACCCAACTGACAGTAAATATCTTCAGTAGTTTTATTTTAAAACATTTTGTTGTTTAATATGATATATTGCATTTGTACAAAACTGTATGCAGTATATATGCCTTATGAGGTGTACATTATATTAGGTTGCACTGTAGAAACAACAGTTTCAGTGAGGTTGTCAGTTTAGGTCAGAATACACCAGATCCTGGTTGTCATAAAGACACATAGCTGGTCACTTTTTGAAAAATGTATGTTATCAGTATAGGTAGTACTAAACCAAATAACTTCCGACTGGGTCAAAGTTCGCGGTGCACCGAACTTTTGATAGAGAAGTGAACACTGGGTAAAAAAAAAAACATATTGCAATTTTATTTCTAGTGTCACTGTGTCAAGTGCTTGAAACATGTATGGGGTACCTGTAAAAAAAAAAGTACTCTAATTTTGTGCGGAACTAGGATAGTCATAGACGCTACCCGTTATCTCAGAAACGAGCAGCTTGACCCCCCAAGTGTGTCTGATTCAGTTTAAGGGCGAGGGGTGGTAGTATTTATAACAGTGGCGTTTATGTCAATTGATACGCCGCGGGTAGGAGTTTTAGCCACATATGTCTATTGTCGTCGATGGGATTTGATTTGGTAATATACACCCTAGAAAGTTTCTCTGTGGGTATGGCCTTAAGCTGGCCGCACACTGCCCTTGCGGGCTACGGTTTTTGACCGACG
The DNA here is from genome assembly GCF_016097555.1 of Gigantopelta aegis. Classification (NCBI taxonomy): domain Eukaryota; kingdom Metazoa; phylum Mollusca; class Gastropoda; order Neomphalida; family Peltospiridae; genus Gigantopelta; species Gigantopelta aegis. Next base: position 44,096,435 of record NC_054710.1, read on the forward strand.
CCTTATTCGCGGCGTCATTTACAAACAACGCCGGCAAATATCAAAATATTTTGAAGAAAAGAAGGAAATGGTTTATATAACGACGCACTCAACACATTTTATTTACGGTTATATGGCGTCGGACATACGGTTAAGGACCACACAGATACTGAGAAAGGAAACCCGCTGTCGCCAATTCGATTAGCAGCACGCGATCATTTATATGCACCATCCCATAGACAGGATAGCACATACCACGGCCTTTGATGTGCCAGTCGTGGTGCACTGGCTGGAGCGAGAAATAGCCCAATGGGCCCACCGACGGGGATCGATCCCAAACCGACCGCGCACCAAGCGAACACTTTCGCGCCGACAAAATATTTTGATTTCAGCGCAAAGGACAGCCGGCATGAAATCACTGTGACATGGCTACGGCGTTATCCGCACACGAAAACCGTAGCCCGCAAGGGCAGTTTGCGGCCAGCTTAAGCAAATACGCGCCGCGGTTGCGTAGCAAAAGTATTTCCCCGCGTCCCCTGGTATGTTTTTTTTCTTTAGAAAATTTATATGAACTGTATTTCAGGCGGCCACTGTTTCAAACATTACTTCTGACGATAGTTTTAAGGTATGTAGAGGCGTTTTAAGGTGCAAAACACTCGGGGGGGGGGGGGGGGGGGGGGGGAGGGGGGAGGGTGTGCGGCAAACAAATTATTATATTTTCTTTACGTCCCAATTTTTTTCTGAAATGCTGACATGGGTTACGCATTTCTTTGCCTCTATGTATTGTTATTCCTGGGGTAGGGATTTTACCGCGGGGTTAGTGGTGGTGGTGGTGGTGGTGTGTGTGTGTGTGTATGGGTTTCAAATCAATGTTTTATCAAGTTTGGTGCCAAAATAAAGGGAATTTAAAACTGAATAACATTCTAGTCCTCGTGACCTTCTTTCCAAACGTTTCTGTTTGGTACAAACATAAAGGGTATAATAATATGGACTCATGGATTTTGAGAATGGACTCATGGAAGAAGTTCAGAAGAAAATGAGTCAACGTGTTATTAATATTTGATATTTTAGCATTACTTAAATTACATTGTAACAGAATATACAGGAGAAAATGGTAAAATAAAAATTCAGTTGGACTTACATGTTTTATAATCTTCTGTCACAGGATATGCGGTCTGTAAAAACAAACTACACTGACGGTCTACTTTCAGTGCCATTTGTCTTATCTCATGGCAACAATCCGTCTTTTTAACAATATCTTGTCACTTGAAAAACTGTTTCCTTCTTCCGTGGTATTGAGGAACACAAAAACACGAAGAAGGCATAATTTATAGAACTTTTACAAAATGTTATAGATGCAAAGTCGTTTACTTCCTTGTTTTTGACAGTGTCACGTGGGACCCTGTTGTCGCGTAACGCCACCTATTGAGGAGTTGGCGCAACTGCATTCGCCATTGCACGTTAATGAACAGGCGCGGCACAGTGTAAAAAGAATAGTGGTACGGCTTGAAGTTGCCAGACTCTCCTTTTAAATTAATATGTGAAGGATATTTTCACAGATACAACAAACATAATATGTGTTGGGGCGAACTAGTAATTCATTCGGGGCGAACTGGAAGCTAATGTGTTGGGGGCAAATGACATATTATGGAAAGATATGCGCGTCTGGCATTTTTGATCCAGGGTGATATTGATATGTTTATTATTTAAGTGACCGTAGACACTTTTTGGATTGTGAAAGAATGACACCTATAACACCTTTCAAATAATGATGATTAAAAAAAAACCTAACCCAAAATATATTTTTGGTAATCAAAGGAGGTAGGGTCTAGGCCTCTTAACTCCGTTAGCAGGGATCACTTTGGATCAAAAAAGAATGCCTGACGCGGATATGTTTCCAAAATATGTCATTTGTTATGAAATTTACTACTATTTATTCATTTCTGAGCCAATTGATTTGTAAATGGCACACAAAAATTGTGGGGGTTTTGTGGGTATTTCTTTTTTCAAAAACACGTTTACTTGTTTTCTTATGTCAAACCAAACCGAAATTATTTAAAAAAAATTGTTGGTGTTTTTAACGAATTAAAGTTCAATTCCTTTTTCAATGGTTAATCAAGTATTAAAATATTTATTGTTCAAGGGACATTCCCTAGTTTGCTGCATTGTTTCCAACCAATATAATATTACTACGATTAAACTTACATATTAAATGTATTTTCTTGTTTAGAATATCAGTGTCTGTATATTCAGTGCGTTTCTGGTCATTTTAATATGTGTAAGAATAATGTGGTAGACATGTGGCAGAATTAGCTATGACCTAAAACAAATTAGTGCACAAGGGTTTTTTTTTCTGTAGCACTATCACAAAGACCATGTCTACATCTTGCAAAAGTTCGAAATGTGTGTGTCTCTGCATAATTAATTAATATTGTGTTGATGACGTCATTATCTAAACAACTACTATCGACGTCCCAAACTGCGTTCGGCTAACGACAAAAACATTAATACCATACTTGCAGAACAAATGTTATATATTTTTAAGTTGGGTACATGAAATAAAACATATTCCAATCAGTTAACGGAAAAATAAATCAACATAGATGTAAAACGAATCCATTCTAGTAAGCATGAGTAAAACACCATCCAGTAAACAGCAAAGCATTTTTTGTTTCTAACTGTTCTAGCACGTGCGTTTGGAAAATTAACTTTGTCACGCCTGCGCGGTTCGTCATTTTCAATTTTTAAGCAACTACATGATAAAATTCGTTTTTTTTCAACTATGCACAGTGAACGAACACTGTGATTAATAGTTTTAAAAGGAAAATTTCAATTTGTCAAGAGTAGTCAGTTTACCTCGTTTCGCCCTATGATCGCTGACAACACTTGATGTCCATACCATTTGATAGTAAAATATAAAAATTTTAATGAAGTTATTCTTAATTAAAACAATTTATACACTCAGACTTATTAACAATTGTTCTGAATGTACTAGGTCTACTATTCACTAAAGTAGAGTCACAAAATGCAGCATACCTTTTGGAAATTGAATATAATAATTGAAGAAAAAAAACAAGAAAAAAAACATTCTAGCAATAGTGGGCATGAAAGTCTTTAAAAATAAATGATTTGGCCTTGATGAGATTGCACGAGTAAGGTCATGTAACACCTGATGTTAGTTCAGCTTCCTCCATTTTAAGTCAATTTCTGCATGTCATATGGACCCGATATATCGGTAATCTTAATGAATAAAGAAAAACAACTTAGTAAAATTAATGGTTGTAGGGGGTTGTAAAGTGTTTTATTTAGATACTTACTTGTCTAAACTTTATTGTTAATGAAAATGTTACAGAACTGTGAAGGAAAATCTCACAAATGAACCGACAAGCTTGTTTGTCCAAATAAACTAAGACGTCATGTGAGCCAGTTCGAGTGTGATGTACTAACACGATGAGCAGACCAGTGTCTTCTCCAGCCATTGCAGTAACATTGTATTTTTTTCGCACTCTGTTGTTGCAGTGACGATCTGTAAGTCAGCATCAGCTTTTACATAAATGATTGTGCATGTATTTTCCAAAGAACTGCCAAGGGCACAAATGAAACGCTGCTTGTTCTCTTTGGTAAAAAAAAAAAAAGAAGCAGCTATTTTGTAGATCTGAGCATCATATCAGGCACAAAATGAACAGCATTCGCTTTGCATACCTTGGCACGCCTTATGTGGGTCATGTATTTTGTTGTGGGTCTTGGCATGTATCTGCCAAACACAACAACAGCTTTAGGATAGTATTATGTCTATGAAGTAAGGAGCCTTCATCAATTACTAACTGTACGTCATTTTGTACTGACGGACTGAGAGCGTTACCATTGACAAGAACAAGTTTTCAAAGTTCATTTGCCAGTGCAGCCTTATTTTATGTCATCAGATATGATATTGGCTGCTGTTATGAAAAAGTTGCAAAAGAAATCGCGGGTTGTGGGTTTGTCATCGACGTTACAGACATGTCCCCCCCCCCCCCCCCCCCCCCCCCCCCCCCCCCCCCCCCCCCCCCCCAGCTACAGCAAGATATGGGAGTCTTATATACAACTGACCTGTGAAGGAACCAGCCTCCAGAAAGCATTTCATTATATCAACTATAGACATATACTGAAGCCATAGTTCACTAGTTCTTCCAGTCAGTGTCAGCTTCGTTTCATGCAGCTTTCTGCGGATCCTGGTGAGATGGTCATTGTTTTTCACAGAGCCTGGTGGCAGTTCACCGTTGAACAGTTTGTCGTGCAAGGAAGAGATTATTGCAAGATCTTCTCTGTCCTTGAATTCACTCGCTACATAAACAATATCCTTTTCAAATATGAGGGAACTCAAGTTTGGGAATTGCTTCCAGCTCTACTGGACAGTGTTTTAGAGTCTCTTCCCCTAGTAGTTGGTATGACAGTCTTCCCATCCGCGTCGATGGTCTTTTCGCACAGTGCACACAGCTCCATGATCTTTCAGAATTATGTCCCTGAAAAACAAAATGTACGATTAACATGTATGCAGGTTGAATTTAACATGAATATGTGTACGTGGGCCTTCAAGGACGCCCCATTAAAACATTTCGTAAAATTACGACCAACTTATCTCAAGTGGTGTGTGTGTGTGTGTGTGTGTGTGTGTGTGTGTGTGTGTGTGTGTGTGTGTGTGTGTGTGCGTATGTGTGTGTTTGAACAAAGACTCTGCATTAACTTAATGAATAAAATAATTAGTACATTGGTCCAGTGTGTTTGTTTTTTCATAACGTTAGTCAGTTCTTTACAACACCCAGTACCTACCCCTTAGCATTACGTAATTGTTGAACAGCCCCATGTTCTTTTAAGAAATTAGTTCTTCAAAGGGAACAATCACACATTGAGTTTCAAAATGAGTTTAGAACGTTGCATTATCGACAAATCACTGAAATTGTTAAAAACAAATCGTGCAAAAATAATTATTAATAAAAATGCAAAAAATAATAACAATAATATTTCGACCTATTTGGTCAGCTATACATTTCCCCCTCACAAACCACGATCTGTTTATTAATTATTATGCACATTCAGTTGCTCTATCATCAAGTTAAATTTGACGGATGGTACATTTAAAAAATATTTGCAATAAAATTATCTTTGCATTTGTGAAAAAGAAAAATATCCAGATAGGGTTGATGTCTGTACAATAGGGTTGGAGCTGCCGATTAATTTACAAGGGGTGAATATAATCTAAAATGCTGCATCCCATAGCTGTTTGCATTCGAATGACGTCACTATTTGTATGATGTTACTTTGCATATCCCAAAAAATAATAATAGTCTAAGCCGCATATCACTTCCATTTTCACAATGCTGGAATTGTTTTGTTTGGTGGTTATAAATGCATTCGACTGTTTGAAGAAAATATTGTAAAATATTTATTTTTTGTTACCATGTGCCAAAGATGGATCTAAAGTGAAACTACGATAAAATATATGATATCTATTGTGTAGGAAGCTGAAACGACAATGCCCGAATAGCTTGTCCTTGACCGTCAATAATAATAATAATAAAATAACAAATTTAAAAATCGTCTGCAGTGGGTGTAAAATCCCGTAGACATGAACACAGGTAAACCATGCAAAACGTAATGACATAAAGAACACTTACCAGTATTTTGACGAAAACAGCTCCAAATAACAAGTGCGCCCTCGAATCTTCATTGGAATCAGGTCTGCTTCCGGTAAAACAAACGGGAAATTGTATGGTGGCCGCGTGGTGTCACAATAAGAAAATTCGTTGTGTTTAAATCAAAATTTTATGATTATGCAGACTGTGATAATTCTGGATAGGCGCCAACCAATGGTCACTTTATCATATCCGTACAAATATGTTTGTGTACCTTTTACGTTTACCCTATTGTTTCTGTAGTCTAGGCTAGAAGCTCAAACTGGATTTTGTATTAAAATAATTTCGTACGTACGAAAAAAAAAATAAGTTTTTGGAAATTTAACCTAGTACAAATATTAGAACGATCAGAAACACATTTAATACAAAGCCACTAATATTTTATGCAGAAAAATGTATTTGATATGTAATTACAGTCGTCAAAAAGTCTGTTGGTTGATAACATCTTAAAAATTGCAGCAAACTCAGGAATGTCCCTTTAAGGGTGCAATTAAAAAATATTAGAATTATCAAATATTATATTATAATTTCAAAATAAATCATTCACTTGTTTTTGTGTATATAAACGCGAACTAGGTCAACCTTATTGATATTAAGAATGTTAAAACCAGTCTAAAAACACCTTTTCCGTATTTGTAAGATTATAGTAAACGGTATAAAAAAAACATTCGGTTATTTTTGTTTAAACTGAAAAGGAAAACACAGACAAATACAAACAAAACAAAACGTTTACACCTTAACTGACAGTCATTCCAGTTTACAACTGTCACATTGTTACACAAAATAAAAGCGAAATAAGATCCACATGTGTACACAATCTACCCGAGAAAAAAATCCATGTAGGCATTTCAGCCATGCATAACAATGAACATACATGTATGCATCTGTATTAGGCCTACTGTGCCACTCAAGAAAACTATTCCGAAACTGGTCATGAGATGGGTCATGTGTCATCATTCATTTTCATAGTAATAATTTTTAACAAGATCAAACAAAAAAGTACTAAAATAATCCTGGGACAACAGTGTAGCGTTTATGGGCTACAAAGTGTGGTTATTGGCGGTCCATAAATAGCGGGGTCAACGATCCACATCTACTGCGCCGAATCACCGGACATGCAAATCGTTTTGGATACAAGAGGGTGCCTATAGCCTATTTATGTACCATTTTAAAATGTTTATTTACTACAGACATAAAACAATTTGTAGTGTATTTCATATGATGCACTGCTTCATTGCTGAGAGACACATTTTATTAAGTATTTCACAGTGTTCACATAGAAAATGTCCTTGAATGCTTAGGTGCGCCGATACACCGGGCAGCACTGTATATAGAATGATGGGACGGACTATGTCACAATAGCTACTTAAACTCATACTAACCATTGGCACTAAAACAAACATCACTGTTCAGCAAAAACGCTAGCACGAACAAATGTATACCACATAATAAGCTGACACTTTTTGAGGACATCTTCTCGAATATTTAGAAACGTTGCTCGTTTATCTCTCCTTCAAAGAACGAAATAACCGTTTCCTTTTTCTTTCTCTTTTGATTTAAATTCTCGGTCTCACTACTTCCGTTGTCAAAACTATTCGAGGCTATACACACGGGTGCCGTGTGTTTAAAATACCCACAAACAATCGAGGTTATATACACGGCCATAGGTTTTATGGTAAGAACAGGCCAAGCCCAATATGTCCCAAGTCTACAAATTTTGTACCAAGTCGGCCCAAAATGTCCCAACTGCTGAATAGTGTGTTGAAGCAGAAACATATAAGAAATAGTACGGAGGGACGCAGTTAGTGTGGTTCTTACTACAAAAAGTTAAGAAAAGTAGCCTATTGCCTTAAAAGGGTAGAACAACGAAAAATAAAACAATATATGATCAAATTTTATATTCTAAGTACAAATATACGCTATTAGATGTAAAATAATGAAAACAGAATTTTGAAACGTTATTTGGTTACAGAGTTATACTCATTTGAAATTTGGACAGTTGTGAAATGTGTCTGCCAAATTTGGACTCCATTTCGGATGATTTCCAGAGTTGCCGGTAAAACTCTATTTGTGGTCATCAAGTGATGATTTCACTTCAAAAATGAACTAAAGCACACCAAAGATTATTCAGTAATATGAATAGTGTGTTTTAAAGCACTGAAATATAGTTATGCTTAATGTCATAATCATGATAATGTGGAAATGTCGTAACTTCGTGATAAACGTAAAATCGGAATACAAGAATTATCGTGTAAACATTATCGTTTTCATATTTAATTTATATATTAAAACTACTTTGCAATACAAATAAACATACATTACTTCTCAGATCCTTTCTTGCAGTTTGTGGGGAAAATATAAATAGGCATATGCTGAATAAACATGAAGAAATTATTGGGGGTTTTTAAGACAGGAACATGTTATCGCCCGAGCTAGGGTGGAAGGGTCTGTTCATTAAAGGTGCAGTGTCAAAGTTGTATATTGTTAGCAACCCGCCAACATTATTTATGGACTTCTATTTGTAATCTGAACAATACCATCTGCTAAATGCCAAATTACAACCAAATAATATATTTTATTAGAAGTAGAAAACAAAATAGTTTGAGTCTATTTCGAGGACAACTTTTGGAATTGAATGCTGTTGGTTGAGTCAAGGCATCTCATAATGTTATGCCAGGCTGCTGTTGCCAACAAGTTTGATGTGTTTGTGCAACTCATCTGTAGTTGATTGTCCTCTGTTGCTACTAAGTCAAGTTGTAAGATTTTGTGGATTTGCTGATTCCATTATATATATAATATTATGATGTTATAAGAATGAAACTACTCATAATGGATGCGGCTGTTTACACTAGGAGAAAGCAGATTACAATTACAATATTCACAAGTTATTTATGCACAGATTGTGTGTGAGATTAAGAACTAAATAACTACATGTAAATAGTGAAACATGGCACTTGTACTGGACCTAATTTAATACTATTTAATATAATATACTATAATGTCAGGTAATTTTGTTGTTGTTGTGTGTGTATATACATGTGTGTGTTTGAAGTTTAAGAACATTAAGACAATACGACGAATTAAATAAACAATAAAAAACAATTTTAAAAAAACAAAAAACTTTAAAAGATAGAAATCATTATTCTCAAATAATGTATAAAGAAACAAATAACAAACGGTTGTACATGTAATTTATTGCTTGACACTATAAATTACATCGATTCCTTGGTGAACATACAAAAAATACTTGCACATTATTATTGCTTCTGTTTTTTAAAATTTAATTTGTTTTATTATTCATAACATTATATGTATTTTTTTTTTTTTTGCGTATAATTTAATTTTTGGTTATTATTATAATTTTAATAGTCACTCAACAATCGTTTTGTTAAGTTAATAATGCACATGTACTTCGCAGAATATTTTCACCAATTAAAAAATGTGAAAACAATTTATGCAACATAAACGTGGATAAAAAGGTTTACAACAAATACATTTCAATTCACTGAACACCATAATTGAACTACTCTGTTAACTTACAGTGATGAAAGCATATTTATTGTCCGTGATTTCACAACAGCTCAAAAGCTGTACTTTCCTGTTGGTCATTTTGTTGGAATACATAAACAGCATTATCACCATCGCACACATTAAACCATTTTGGAAAACCTGGACCCTGAAACAGCCCGTTTATATTTTCAGCACTGTATATTGTTTTACTCATTGTTAAATTCAAATGAACTGCATTATATTGAATGCTGATTATAAACTTTAAAGGGTTGTAAGATATTTCCGACTGATAAAATATTTCTACGATTAAATTTACATATTAAAGGGACATTCCTGAGCTTGCTGCATTGTAAGATGTTTCCAACTAATAAAATATTTCTACGATTAAACTTACATATTAAATATATTTTCTTGTTTAGAATATCAGTGTCTGTATATTCAATGTGTTTCTGATCATCTCAATATTTGTAAGAAGCCCAAACTGGATTTTGTCTTCAAATAATTTCGTACGTATGAAAATATAGTTTTTTGGAAATAAAATGAAATTTAATCTAGTACAAATATTAGAACGGTCAGAGACACGTTTAATATACAGCCACTAATATTTTATGCAGAAAAATATATTTGATATGTAATTACAATCGTTAAAAAATCTCGGTTAGTCGATAACAACTTAAAAATTGCAGCAAACTCAGGAATGTCCCTTTAAATATAGTGTCTTGTTTAGAATAACAGTTTCTGTATATTCAATGTGTTTCTGGTCGTCTTAATATTTGTAAGAAGCCCAAACTGGATTTTGTTTTCAAATAATTTCGTACGTACGAAAAAATAATATTGTAGGGAATAAAATGAAATTTTAACTAGTACATATATAAGAACGACCAGAAACACGTTTAATATACAGCCACTAATATTTTATGTAGAAAAATATATTTGATATGTAATTACAATTGTTAAAAAGTCTCTGTTAGTCGATAACATCTTAAAAATTGCAGCAAAGGTGTTTTTTTTTTCAACTTGGAGTTTTATTGAATGGGCTATCTTTAGTCTATTACATAGTTGGGCTTTTTCAAACACACACGTAAAAATAAATGGTAACGGTTACACACCATCATTAATTGCTCCGTGCAGTTCAATATAATTTCTATGTCAGAATATATTCTGTGAAAAACACAACACTGTCGAGAGGGTCATATGACTACTAATTTTAGGGAGAGCTCTCAACTGACATGTACCGTGTATAAAATCAATATACATGTAGGTCGACCACGCCTACGCAACCGCAGCAAAAGGGCCTAACCCGCAAACAGAGGAAAACAGCATCATAAAGGTTAACGTAATAATGGAAAACTCTAATAAAAGTGAAACTTCCTCCCCCCCCCCAACCCCCCCCCCCCCCCCCCCCCCCCCCCCCCCCCCAACCCCTCGACCTATCGCCACCCCGCGCGCCAACAGGAAAACAACGCTCAAGATAAGACCCATAATAGATAGCGACGTTGAATTTGTCTCGGCCAATCCAAAAAGGGACGATATAGAACAGGCCATAAAACTAGCTTCCAAATCAACAGTAGATAATGCCCCCAGTACCCCTCGCACTGCCTCCAAAAGGAAGTGCGAGTTAAATCTCAGTAGGGAGGAATCGAACGTAGAGGACACAGAGGATAAAGCCAACGGAATAGACGAAATCCACCCCGAGGTGCCATTAGCTAACAGATACCAAATCCTATCGAACACACGAATACACTAAAAAACTAAAACACAGGCACACAAACAAACACCACACCCAGGCATTAGACAGATGCTAATCAAGGGTCAGAACCCAACACTCTATGAATTTATTTTCTGGCAAAAAACGATAACAAACATGACAAACACTACCGCCATCTTTTATCACACCCAAACAAACACTGGGGACACATTCATTAAAGGAGACGAGTCCGCCCTCAAAACACTCGGCACCATTTTCCATATTTATACAAGCCCGAGCTCGGACACAATATCGGTGGTACAGCTCGTACCAGTGACCGTAGCGCCGGGCAAACAAACCATGTTTGCAAACACGAGAACAGAGACACAAAGCAAACCAGGCAAACCAGGCAAACCTGATTACAAACAAACAAAAGCGGCCAGTGCCACAATAATACACAGCATTAAAAACGCTCTAAACTGCCTACAAACAAAGGTACAAAAAAAGTTGGTTTTCTCCTCATGCCCACAAAACGTCACCAAAAATAACTCAGTAAAAACAGCGGACCAACAAGAAAGCACCAAAACTATGACGTCCGCCGTAGACGAAATAGCTGCAGAGATAGACGCCATTTTCTCCTTCGGAAACTTCACGGATCTACCGGACGTCGGAGAAAACACGCCAATGGAAACGCGGCAGACACCGCCCACCATCAGCGCCAAGCCACCAGGGGCAACAGGTAACCCCTGTGCTGAAAGCAGCTCATTAACAATGAAAGCCACTAAACTTATAAAAACCAGACAGGCCCCCAAAACCCCAATCCCAACCAAAACCGGAGAAAAAAAACCTTCAGTCATTCAAAAAACTAAACAAATACCAAGGCAGGAGCCCAGCAAAAGTACTTACCCGCAATATGTTCCTAAAAACTAAACCGACAAAAGCCCCAGCTAAAACTAGACAACCAAAACCAATCAAAACGTCAATCCCAGCGCCAATACATAGTGAAAACCCAGCCACCCACCCCACCACCGCCCCCACCCCCACCCCACCATCGCCCCCCCCCCCCCCCCCCACCCCCACCCCCACCATTGCCACCACTAACAACGTCCCAAGCCCCTTCTACAAGGATGTACCGACAAAGGCCGCTGGCAATTTGAAAAGCCAGCCCAACATCCAGAGCCAAACCCCCATCCCCACCGAGAAATCCCCCCCCCCCCAACCCCCACCAGAACTAACAAATGGCTTGCCAAACTCCACCCACTACCAGCTCTCGCCACCTCACTCCAAACTTTGAAAGAGGATAATCCCAACCTTGCAATTAATGAGGTAACAACCTGGACAAATGGTTACCTCCTAATATCAGATATTCGCTCCTCCCCTATGAGGAAAAAGCCAAGCAAGTGCCACCACTGTCAGCAGTGGGGACACGGAGCTGCAAAATGCCGCCACTATAGAAACCTACCCACTTGCCATCGCTGCGGCCAGAAACATCCTAGAGCCTCCCTTAATTCGCCCTGTACCAACCCCATCCAATGCCCCAATTGCTTGGATAGACACATGGCACACGACACTCGGTGCCACCACTATCAAAGGGCACCCAAACACTTATGTGGATAAACTAATCACTAAACTACGCATAGGTAAATCTTCACAGCTCAACAGCTGTTCTTTCACCAAACTAAATCCTGACTGCGAATGTGGCTCCCGGGAGAATATGAAACACTACCTCCTGGATTGCACGCTACACAACAGCCAGAGAAAACTAATGATAGAATCAATAACCGAAACCAACCAAAATAAAACAATTACTCCTAATTTTTTACTTAAACCTGATAAATTCCTCAAACTCAAAACCTTCAAAGCAGTATACCAATTCGTCCTGTCCACCAAACCCAAATTATAAAAGTCACGTGCCACGCACCGTGCCAGCGTTCGATCGGCGCGAACCACCAACTCGATCGATCCCAGGCAGGATGGGAAGCCGTAGCGCACCCACTGGGCTCCTGGCAAGTCATTTAGTCAAAAGCTAAAATTTTTGAAATAGATCGCAACCACCTGTACGTCTCCTGGAAGGAAGAGCGACCTTCTACACTCAACCGACACGCACACCAATCTGGGAGACCAACGGATGGAAGGTGGCGATCTATAACTAAGATAAGTAATTAGTATACTACTTAACTCGTGACACCTGTGACTCCCTGGAAGGAACATCCACCCTACGCACTCGAACAGACTAGGTATTCCAACCCGGGGAGAGAACGGTGAAACGACAAAAGTACAACCATATGCCTAAACTAGTTAGCTAATATAAATGCAGCTATAAATTAACAATTGCTCAAAACCTCCCGCCTGTACAGCTCTTGGATGGAAGAGCGACCTTAAGCGCTCGACCAACAAGCACTCCAACCAGAGAGATCAACGGCGGGATGGTAGCGAGTAATTAATAACTACTAGATATGACAATACTTAAATCGTGACACCTCTGACCCCTTGGCGGAACATCCACACTTCGCACTCGACCAGACTATGTATTCCAATCCGAGGGGAGAACGGTGAAACGACACAAGTAAAAGCATATACTTAAACTAGATAGCTGGCATAAAATAAAATTATTAATCAACAATTATTCAAAACCACCCGCCTGTACAACTCCGGGAGGGAAGAGCGACCTTAAGCACACGACCGACAAGCACTCCAACCCCGGGGTTCAACGGCGGGACGGTAGCGAATAATTAATAACCATTGTTAACCTTACTGTAAATATTTATTCAGGTTCTGAAACTCGTGTGTTGCAATTGGTGTATACCACTCCCAAATGTTTTTGTGGCCCTTAAAACAAACAAGATAGGATACCACTAATTACCACTTTCTCTTGCAGCATTCTGATTGACTAAGGTAAGTCAACTAGGGCAACTGAGGAAATAGCAAGCAGGAAAAACAAGATTGACTTAAAAGACTAACCAAGTAAGCCTACTAAATTATTCTACATTACTAACAGTTACCAACATATAGATACCATTCATTTCGCCTCAATCATTTCATTTCTTTATAAAATAATTATTCAGGGGGCGGGAATCAAAAATGTATTAATTACTTAGCTGTCAACTATACAAATGCTACTAGACACTTTAACCCTATTTTTCTTTCTTTTTCTTTCTTTCTTTCATTGATTGGTAATAAAGTTAAGTATGTCAAGCATTAGGCTTTTTAAACCAATACCTACACTATAAGAGTTCCACCTTTCAAATTAGATAGCCAGATTAGTCTAACTCCCCCTTCGTCACTGTGTTCAATGCTATACAAAGACGGAGGGGGATGGGTGGTCATGATGACCGTTGAATTCACTAGAGTAGGGACGTAAGACAATAAGTACAACCTTAACACCAAACTAGGATTTACATACAGACTACACGCTCACTGCAACAGTACACAGGATGCATTGACTAATGATAACAATGCATCTTCCCCCCATTTAATGGCCCAGCACGTGCTCTAATAAGGAACCGGACAAAAGGATACCGTTCCCAGTACACAATTGCAATGCACCCGGGGAGTTTGTTCCAACGAATACTTTGATCTTAACCTTTAATACACCAGTCCTTCCTCAATTAGTTAAAGCCGGATATCTCAGTGTATCTGTTGTACCATTTATACTGAATCCCTTATGCTGTTTTAAATGTCGAAACAAGCTGATGTGTGCTCGTTGTGGTCAGTTTGACCATGACAGCCAAATATGTACTAATGACATTATTTTTATAAACTGTAACGGAAATCATTTTGCATATTCTCGAGAATGTGCACGATGGAAATTCGAGATTAAAGTTGACAAAAACTTGCCATTTCCTGAGCTACGGAAACTTATGGAAACAGAAACACCTGTCGTAGCAGGTAAATCATATGCTATGGCATTCAAGGTTTCCACAAGAAGTATTTCAATTAATACTGACATCACTTGGCGATATGATGCGGCTAAATATCGAAAGCTTTCTGATATAGAAAAAGTTGCTAAACCGGCGAATAAGGCAGCCTAGAAACACAATGCATTTTTGCAAAAGCAGCAGGAAGCTTTCCAAACACCTAAAACTTCTACAAAATTCACAGAATCTATCAGGTAGGTTGACTGCCATGGTGCCAGGCCCTAGTGGTCCTCCTCAGTCAGGAAAAGGGAAAAAGCTAGTAAGGAGTGCTCTTCGGGGCGTTTGAAAAACAAAAAATGTGTTCTGTCCCGATAAGTAATTCGTTTGATTCTTTGGCGATGGACGTGGGTGATGAGATGGATGATTTGCCTCAAAATCACTCACGATCTAAGTCAAAGGAAAAAACAAAGATCAATTCCACACGTCCCCCTGATGACTAATTCAGTCATTCAGTGGAACTGCCGTGGGCTTAGTTCCAGTTTTGATGAATTAAGTCTTTTAATTCAGAAACATAATCCTCTTGCAGTGTGCCTTCAGGAAACTTTCCTGAAGGACACTGATTATATTACAATGAGAAGGTTTAACCTCTATCATAAATTTCAAGAAACTAAAAATAGAGCAGCTGGGGTTTTTTTTTCCATTCTTGTTAATGAAAACATTCCTCAGCGTATAGTAACATTAAATACCAATTTACAAGTTGTGGCTGTAAAAGTCACAGCTCATTAAACTAATACTCTATGTTCAGTTTATTTACCTCCTCGAAACCATTTTTAATTTTAATCCAATGGATCTTCATGATCTTATTAACCAGCTCCCTACTCATTTATTATTAATGGCCACCACACTTTGTGAAGATGTGAGGATGTAAATATTCGAGGTAAACAATAAGAACACTTAATTTTCAAAAATGACATACTTTTATTTAATGATAAAAGTCATACATATTTTCATTCTGCTAGTGGTTCTTTCACTTCTATAGTTTAACCCTGTGTAGTCCTTCACTTTTTCTTGGTTTCTCCTGGAAAGTTGGTTCGGACCCTTGTGGTAGTGACCACTTTCCCATTATTTTGGAGAATAATTGACCCCCATCACTTGAAAGGGTTCAAAGGCGGAAATTGGCGAAGGCAAATTGGGGTAAGTTTCAGCATCTATGCAGAACTCGTCTGCAACAATTTGCCATTACTGATGCTGACGATTCCGTCCTTGTTCACTTCCATCTTGAAGGACATTGCAGATGAATCTATTCTGAAGACGCCGGCAGTTCCAAACTATTTCTCTGTCAATGATATGGATGTTACGTCTCAACGTGACATTGCCAATGCATTGGCAGACAACTTTTCTCATAATTCATCTTCTGCTTTCAGTACAGATGTTTTTACATCTGACAGAACTAAAGCTGAAAAAGTCATTTCTCTATGGAGGAATTGCAGGATGTTCTTTGTAGAGCCCATGATACTTCAGTAGGACCGGATGAAATTTATTATCAGTTATTGAAACATTTACCTGAATCATCTTTGATGGTTCTTTTGAATATTTTTAATAACATCTGGATTTCTGGTGACTTTCCTTCTGATTGGAGGACAGCAATTATTATTTCTATTCCCAAGTCTGGTAAGGATCCAACTAATCCTACTAGTTATCGCCCTATCGCTTTGACAAGTTGCATTTGTAAAACCATGGAATGAATGATCAATCGTAGACTTGTCTGGTCTCTTGAATGTCACAAATTGCTTACTAACGTGCACATTCGTAACGTAACGTTTTCTAGGGAAGCTTTCATCCATAATCAGCACATGGTTTCAGTGTTTTTTTTGTTTTGGGGAAAGCTTACGATACCACGTGGAAGTATGGGATTTTAAACGACCTCCATGGCATGGGCCTTAGAGGTCGACTTCCTGTTTTTATTTCTCAATCTTTAAAAGATAGATCTTTTAAAGTTCGTGTGGTATCGACTTTCTCCGACATTCATCCACAGGAGATGGGTGTGCCTCAAGCTAGTATCCTGTCTGTAACTGTATTTTCTGTGAAGATTAACAGCATCACCCAGTGTTTAACACCTGGTGTGGATTGCTCGTTATATGTCGATGATTTTCAGATTTGCTATAGGTCGTCCAATATGAGTATCATTGAACGTAAGTTGCAGCTTTGTTTGAATACACTTTATCAATGATATGAAGGTGCGGGGTGGGGTTTTGGTGCTGGTCAGGGTTGAGGTGTATTCGTATTGGGATAGAGAAGTATTCCATTTGCAAATAGTTTGTCCCTCGCAAGTCTGGCATATTCTCCTCTGGCTTTGGCTTGAAAAGTAAAAAGTAAAGTTTGTTTTATTTAATGACGCCACTAGAGCGGAGTGATTGTTTATGTTATCATCGGCTATTGGACGTCAAACATATGGTCATTCTGACACTGGTTTTTTTTTAGAGGAAACCCGCTGTCCGCACATAGGCAACTCTTTTACGACAGGCAGCAAGGGATCTTTTATTTGCGCTTCCCACAGGCAGTATAGCACAAACCATGGCCTTCGTTGAACCAGTTATGGAGCACTGGTCGGTGCAAGTGGTTTACACCTACCCATTGAGCCTTGTGTAGCATTCACTCAGGGTTTGGAGTCGGTATCTGGATTAAAAATCCCATGCCTCGACTGGGATCCGAACCCAGTACCTACAAGCCTGTAGACCGATGGCCTAACCACGACGCCACCGAGGCCTGAAGTAGCAGCGGATAGAGTTCGCCTCGTCACTCTGCCATCTCACGCGGAAACTGTTAATTCACTCAACACGGTGTATCTCTGAGCTTCGTTGGTACATCCAAGCGTACCAGCTCCCATTGTTTAAACCATTGAAAGCGTGCAACGATTGTACGAGGTCGTGATCCTGTTCTGTTTGAAGGCCCAACACGGTGCGCATTTTTAAAAACATGTTTTCTTTAATAAATAATTTTAGCAGGGTATCGCAATTTTCTTTCATATCCAAAATCTCGTTATGTAAATAACCAACTGGATACGAACATGTTGAACACGACGTTTTAATATCATTCACTTCATCAGTTTGTCTTTGTAGAGACGTCTCCAAAGTGTCTGTCCACCGCGCTTGTTGCTGTATATTGTTGTCAGATTTCTCACATATAGAGGCAACATTATATACATTATATTATACTTAGTCTGTCTTCTGTCATGTCCAGCCTGTTAGTAAGTTGGTTTGAGCAGATTTTTTTTTTTTTTTTGTGCCACGGAATTACTGATAACTTCAACTGGTGTAACGAAGGCTGTGGTATGCACAATCCTGTCTGTGGGATGGTGTATATAAAAGGTCCCTGGCTGCTATTCGAAAAGAGTAGCCCATGAAGTGGCGACAGCGGGTTTCCTCTCTGAATATCTCCTTAAACATATAACCGTAAATAAAATGTCTTGAGTGCGTCGTTAAATAAATCATTTCCTTTCTTTTCCTTTGCTGGGCCCCAACATTGAGTACAATGTCACGAGGGGTGGACTGTATAAGTTGTGGATTCCAAACACTTGGTGATCACTGAATACATGTTGCATAAGCATGTGGGGGTGGTGCGGACGTGGTTAGGATTGCAC
Organism: Gigantopelta aegis; assembly: GCF_016097555.1. Lineage (NCBI taxonomy): Eukaryota > Metazoa > Mollusca > Gastropoda > Neomphalida > Peltospiridae > Gigantopelta > Gigantopelta aegis. The sequence continues at coordinate 44,114,780 of NC_054710.1, forward strand.
AAGTATCTTGATGCATACTAGGGGTGAAATATTGATCATCAATAAACAGTCTGCTAGATATCAAACTTGGTAGGGATGAGGTAAATATGCTTGAAATGTCGTGTTTACCCTGACACGGTTGGTTACGCACATAGTCATTACTCACAGTTTTTACCCAGTGGTAAATAGTTCGCCTGATGCTATGATCGATCCCCGTCGGTGGACCCATTGGACTATGTGTCGTTCCTGCCAGTGCACCATGAGTGGTGTATCAAAAATCGTGGTATGTGCTATCCAGTCTGTGGGGTGATGCATTAGAAAGATTCATTGCTACTAACGGATAAATGTTTCCTCTCTATAACTCTAGCCGGTGATCAATAAATCAATCAATGTGTTCTAGTGGTGTCGTTAAACAAAACACACTTTAAACCATCCATATATCCATCCATGGGTACGTACGTACGCACCTAGGTACCCACCCACCCACTTACCTGCCTACATCCATACGTATATACATATCTACATCCATACATTCATACATATATACATAGATAGTAGATATATGCACACACATTCATGAATCACTGGTTGCAATAGGAAAACTCAATAGCTTCACGAAGAGGATCGACCCTTCATTGTAGTCGATTTCAAACGAACGGATTACAACCGATCGAAAATCTCACTGGTTTGAGTACGCATAGTTTCAAAATGTTCACATGCCCTTAAATGGTGTAACCAGAGCCCCACGACTGGTATATCAAAGGATTTTGTATGTGCCGTCCTTTCTGTGGGACACTGCATATAAAAGACCCTTTACTACTAATAGAAAAAATGTGAGAGGTTTCCTCTCAAGACTACGTGTCAGCATTACCAATTGTTTGACATCCAATAGCCGATGATTAATAAATAAATGTGCTCTAGAGTTGTCGTTAAACCAAAAAAAAAAACCCAAAACAATTTGAACGATTTAACCAAATGTAGCACAGTATATGGCATCTCTTGGCCCAAGATGCCGAGCACTGTCCAAGATCGGTCGGTGCTCGCCCCAAAATGTCCAAATTGGACGCTGTTAGATTCTGCAAATTGGAGTGTTTTGACACTTTCTGGGGGGAAATGTCAGTTTGAAAGAGCGTTGCAAGGCTAGTTAACAGAAAGTTCACAGAGGCGCTGGCTACAAATTTAATGTAATGGGTAGTGGTCCATGCACACTGACTGACCCATCGAAACGTCACCATAACGAACATTATGGAAAAAAACCACAACAAAAATCCACCCAAAAATCATAATGACGTTTATGCAATTCATTTTCACGGACTTATAACTCATGGACCGGGCAAGGCTAGGTGCACAAGATATAGCTCCACCAGTGATGCAATAGGGTGGTGGTTCGCGCCGTCTGCCTCACCATAATGCAATTCGGCAGAAAAAGCATAATGATGTATATGTAATGCATTTATACCCCAGAGACCGGTAAAGGCTAGGTGTCAGAATGTTCAAATATGGTGGTCAGTACATTTCTAATGCAATGTGGTGGTGGTCCATGCCGTCTGATTAGATAGAAACGATGTCTTTTGTGGATGGTGTCTCGCCATAATGAAAATTAGCAGAAAAAGCATAATGATGTATATGCAATGTATTTTCATGGACTTATCCTCCGTGGACCGAGCAAGGCTAGATATCAGTGTTCAGACATATTCTAAGTACATATCTAATGCAGCAGGGTCGTAGTCCATGCCGTCTAACCCATCGGCACGACGTCGTACGTCTGTGGCCCGTCGCCATAATGAAAATTAGCATAAAGCGCATAATCATGTATATGTAATATATTTTGATGCATTATGCCCCATGGGATGGGCAAGGCTTGGTGTCAAAATACGCGGCTCGCACATATTCTAAGTACATTTTTAATTAAACAGGGTAGCGGTCAATGCCGTGTATATGCAATGCATTTACATGCACTTATATCTCATGGACCGAGCAAGGTTAGCTGTCAAAATTTTCAAATATGGTCTTCGTACATTTCTAATGCAATGTCATCGTGGTCGATGCTGTCTGACCCATAGCAACGACCTCGTTTATCCATGGCTAGTGCCATATTGAAAATTAGCAGAGAAAGAATAATAACGTATATGCAATGCATTATCATGCACGCATACCCCATGGACCGGTGTCACGGTTTGAGATTGTACCCGGTTTGAGATTGTCCTTTTCTTATTGCGCATGCGTCAAAATCGATACTCATTTCCGGCAGATCGACATTGTACCGAAATATGAACTGGAGTATGAAAAGATCTAGAAATATATTTTTCTACTTAGCTGTATTCGGTGACTGCCATTTGTAAAATCTTCAGGAGCTGTAAATGTATACTCCTTTCTCATGCGAATTTTATGATCTTTTTTGTGTTTATTATTTTGTTTCTTCAATTTTACTCAAAATTGTGAATAAAAACTATATATTTAACCATTCAGGTGAATTGTATACCATGTTTTCGATTTGCCGCGATATCATGAGAAACACGTCAAAAAAGTCTGTAACGGTAGTGCACACTTCTGCCAGTAATATTTATTTACAAACAGAATTTATATGCAAATATATGACGTGTAGAACATAGAAATATATGGCAAAATCCTACAAAAGTAGCCTATATTTACATTGATGTATTTAGGTATATTATTTCATTTCTGCACTATCAATAAGTACCGCGATACCGTGAGACCCCAGTATACCACTGACGTCCCAATCTTCCTTCATCTAAGACAAAAACATGAATACAATATTTTTAGAAATACTATTCTACATTTTTCAGCTACGATACATGAAACAAAATAGATTGCAATCAATTAACGTAAAAAAAAACCCAACAATGTTGACGTAAAACATTCTAGTAAACAAAAGTGACATTTATGATAATTTTTTTATAATCTTTATTGTAGTTGTGGTCATCCTTTTGAAGTGACAGTCCACTTTTTGTTCTGTTGTCCTTTGTATGATCATATTCGCCCAACCATGTTCTTTTACTATAGCGGTTTTTATATTAAATCTCTACACAATTTCATCATCTTCTCAGAACAATTTACTTGATGAATTATGCATATTCTGCTATGCTGTCATAATATTAGTCTGGTGAACCATGTTTCTCTTCAAACTTCTAATTATGTTCTTGGCTTGATTCAAATATGTGTACTGTATTTTTAAACCCAACCCAGTATTAGTAGTTTGTATGTAATGGCTGAAATTATATTTTTGTAATGTTATAATTTATGTGATTTATTGAAATGTATACAGTATGTAACATCTTGTGAAGAGGCATTTATATAGGCTACGATAAGTTTTGCAGCAAACTCAGGAATGTCCCTTAAGTTTAAGGAAGACACCACTGTTTTCGTTTTCTGACCGAAAACTATTGGTTTCAGTTTCAATTGCTAAAAAATTATATAAGTTAACAGTATTAAATTTTCACCTTGCAAATTTGTTCTGGGGAGCATTTTTTCGTACCGCGAGATATCTTTTACAGGCGCTATATGGGCGTGGGTGCAATCGCGCCCGTCAAACGGCAGTCACTGCTGTATTTATATTATTTGACACATCAACAACACTTAATTTATAATGTCCAAATTACGCATTCAGTCATTATTTCAGAGGTCAGTGCAGAGCTACACACACGATTCGAGGAACACAGACTGAAATCAGAACTTCTAATAAAATATTTGAGTACTGGGACGGCACCAAAAATGTCAAAAATCAGCTGAAGAGACACTTCTGGGATGCAGACAGTATGTTATTTCATATCCAATGTCCTGTTAATTATATACTTAGTGTGATGGCAATCATATTTGTTTGTGAAAACAGATTTTGCTGCTCGATCATAAGGGTTTATTTGAATTCAAGGTTATGAACTTTGGTTTGTCAAATACTCCAGCTACTTATGAAAGACTGATGGTAAAGGTTTTAAGAGGTTTACATTGGGAACAGTGTCTTGTATGCTGCAAGGCTCGAATTTGGCAGGCAGCAATTTCTGCACAAAACGCTTTCCAATAATCCGTTTCACAAGCAGCTTTTACTTTCCATCTTATTTCTAAAAATTCTGTTCAGTATATCCCAGAATTTTTTATACACTTTTCCACATTTTTATTGAAGAACTTAAAATATTTTAAAACATTACTACATTTGTACCAACATCGTGGACGCAGCCATTTTACATCGGTGCGCACACCAATAATGGAAGAATTATCTGCCAACAACATTCAGATCACATCGGCTGATTACGGTTTTTCAAATCAGATTTCAGCGAGTGATGCAAACATCGTCAGATTTTCTGCCATAGGGTAAAATTGGTATGGCATCATACCCAAATTTGTTTGCAGAATTCAGTTAGTTATCATTACTGTATGATTTATTTTATTGGGGGGGGGGGGGGGGGGGAGGGTTATTTTCTTGTTTAATTTGTTGTTGGTTTTTTGTTGTTTGTTTGTTTGGGTTGGGTTTTTTGTTGGTTTTTTACGGAGCTCCGTACGCAGTACCATTGCAGACACATGTGCAGGAATTTTAGCATGGGGATGGGGGCCTACACTGAGGCAAGCGAAGTTTACGGTGAGGGGCCGAGACTTGTTCCTCTGAAAAATGTTTCACAAAAAATAAAAAACAAATTGCTTGTGCAAGGAGATGGGCATGTGCCTGGCACTAGCTGCACCAACAAAAAACATTGTGGCACAATCAGTTTTGCTTAATACATAACATAAGGTCCTGCGTTTATAGAAAATGAAGCCCTGACTATTTGTTTACTAGTACGTTGATTACAATGTTGTGTCAATGAAATATACTTAATTGATCTCATTAATGTACATCTAATTTGCAGTTATCAAATTCCGAACGTAAAAATATGGCTTGTGCCCCCTCCCGTTATCTGCAGGTATTGTTTAGATTTTTTCGCGTACAACAAACAGTAAATTTACCTGTACATTCAAAGGCCTAACTAGTCGGGATCATCGCAGTTTAAAATGCTTCTGTTACTAAAATAAATTAATGTATAAACTTATTATCATTTAGTACATGTTTTTGTAAATTTTAATAACTTATTTTCATTGTTTTTCTTTCAATTTTCCCTACGTCGCAGAGGATGATCAAGCGTTCTCGTTATATGAGCTTGGCAAATCGTTTTGACACTGTTAGAGCCACCGAAAATCCGCGTTTGACAGAGGCAAATTCCGCGTTGCAAAGAGGCCGATTACGCGATTTCCCGTCTTTATGAAAAATGGCAATTTCCGTGATTTTCTATGCGATAATAGCAATTTCCGAGATTTTCCGTGCGGTAAGAAAACAGTAATTCCGCAATGAACCCATCATCAGCATACAAACTCGTCAAAACGGCAATTTCTGTGACATATATATTCAAGTGCATACACAAACTATACTAAATAACAGTCTAGTATTTGATTGAATGTAAACAAATAAACAATAAATAATGATACATTGCATTGCATTGCATTAATACCGTTATTATCGGAAACCGAAAGTGACTGAACTTTATGATGCGCTACGCGCCATTGCGTTCAATGTATTTTAAGTTATTGTCAGTTACCAGTCAAGTAAGAAAGCACGGGGTTATTTCAGTGTATAAGAAGTCAAAAGGTCTCTGTTTATAGAAAAAAGTAAAATTTTGAAGAAAAAAAAAAACCCCGAAAAAAAGGACGATTTTGAAAAAAAGAAGTGTTTTTCCGCGGAAAATGGGAATTCCGTTTTCAACAGCCGATTTTGTGATTTCCGCTGGTTTTCCACGGTCGCAGATTTTCGGTGGCTCTACACTGTGGTTATTTCGGGGTTGCCCATCACATGACAAAAAAAATAATACGCCACACCTCTTCGCTCCAAATAGCCGTTATTTGTCCTGAATTACGGACCGTCAACATAATTCAATTATTTTTACAAAATATCAGTAATAGGTGGGTTATGGTAGTTATGTAGATGGTTAAATAAAGTACTTTTAGCGACAAATCAAATGTATATGTTTTCAGATAAAACAATTTTAGGTCATTAAGTAGGTCATCAGTTCATGGTGTTAGACATTTATCTATACACATACTCGTTTCGGAAACTTTAATTTAACACAAGTATTGTAATTGTAATTTCTATTTACATATTTTTTTTTTTTTTTTTTGTTTGTTTTTAATCTTACAGATAGTATCTTACCACTAAAATGTCTGAAGAATTTCTGCTGAATGTCACAGTATCAGAGGAGGACCTGCTATCACTCTTTGACCCAAGCTTTACCAGTAGGGATAGCAGAAGAGACAGCAGGTGCCAAGCCTATAAAAGGAAGTTAGAAGAAGAGTGACTTATATATACAGGGCTCACGCGACCAGGCGAAGTGAGCCCAAAGTTCGCTCTGACCAGCCTGACTTTGACGTGCCAATAACCGTAAGGTGAAATCTGTGTCGCCTTTTTAAAAATAGTCATCACTTGCAATGTAAACAATCAAGGATGAATGGTGAAGAACTTGAGGAACACCTATTCATAGATAATAATTAAGTGTGCAATGTCTGGGAGTTTGAAGAGAGACCGGTGCCACAAAATCATGCGACAGGCTCACAGATAGACGGTCTGGCTCAGACAGCACCCGTGTCTCGCACTAATAGTTGGCCTAAATGTGCTACTGACTATTGAAGCGTATTGTCAGGTGAATGTGCTGGAAACTGTACATGGGTGAGAGTCTAGACTATGACGAGTGAATTTTTTTAGGGCGTTTGAATCATGCTTCACCGGAAAATACACTGAAAAAAAATATTCGTTTGGAACAGCAGACCTCGACGTGAAAAACAAATGCAAGGAGTAAATAACTATTTTTACGTAGACTTTGTTATAATAAATAAATTCAATACACACAACAGATGTTGAAATTATAAAATAATACAAGCAAACCTGTCATAGCGGATTTTTAATGTGTATGCATTCATAATAAGGGGTGACCTGTCCTACAGACCCAGTGGCCACTTAGACTGGATCCCCAAGTGGCTAAAGTGGCCACTTTAAATTCTATAAAAAAAAAAATTGTATTTGAAACAACAGTGACAAGGTGCAGCAGATAAGCAATTTTCACAGCTTCACGGATACTAGTACCCATTCAGTCTGACAACTCTACAGTGTACCCACTTCTAGAAATTGTATAAAATCCACTAGCCATGGTATCAGTGATTTTAAAAGATGTACTTGCCACGATTGAAAATTCACTAGCCCTACTTCACTCTAAGTAAATACAAGTTAATAATTAATAATTGTAATAATCAGACATGTTACTTAAAGACAAATATAGAGCTAAAAAACACTAACATTGGGGAGTTGGGATGGGGGCAGGATGTTCATATTTACAAAACAGACTTAACTGTAACATTTACCCAAAAAAATCACTAGCCGTTGGGCATGGAAATCGTATTTATTGACTAGCCCAACATTGAATATCACTAACCATGGGAGTTGGGCTACCATAATCTAGAAGCCCTGGTATCAATTGAGAAACTATGACTGTGGAACGCATTTAATTGCCACTGACCGGCCTCGGTGGCGTCGTGGTTAGGCCATCGGTCTACAGGCTGGTAGGTACTGGGTTCGAATCCCAGTCGAGGCATGGGATTTTTAATCCAGATACCGACTCTAAACCCTGAGTGAGTGTTCCGCAAGGCTCAATGGGTAGGTGTAAACCACTTGCACCGACCAGTGATCCATAACTGGTTCAACAAAGGCCATGGTTTGTGCTATCCTGCCTGCGGGAAGCGCAAATAAAAGATCCCTTGCTGCTAATCGGAAGAGTAGCCCATGTAGTGGCGACAGCGGGTTTCCTCTAAAAATATGTGTGGTCCTTAACCATATGTCGCTTGACAATAAGCAATAAACAAACCGTAGTAGCTTACAAAATTAATGTTTTGTTACTGTAATTAAATTGCCTTATCTATACCTCACAACGGTGATTTTATTAATCTATATGTCATTTGATGATGTTGTTAAACTAGTGTCATATGCAAATAATATGGTTACACAGTTAAGTTCATTAGCAATATCACTGACGTATAATAAAAAGTGAAATGGGCCGAGTACCGAGCCTTGTGGTATTCTGGCCGTTAATGTACCATAGTTGGATAAAGAACCATTAATAAAAACACTTGGTGTTCTGTTTGATATATAATTTCTTATCCATTCAAGTAGGTGTCTGGTACTACCGTAACGTTCTAGTTACAAAGGCTTTTGATGCAATTACCATAAAGTCATACATTCAAACCTAATCACTAAACAGCTTTGTTCGTTCCATCCAGTAATGTTGATTGAGTGTCACAGTTATATTATATATTTGTTCATGCTTCTTTTCAGCTTCTCCGGCTCCCAACCTAGAGAGTCAGGTTTCGGAATCCACCATTATTATAATAGTAGTTACTGTTCTACTGGTCATCATCTCGATTCCAGCATTATGGTTCTGTCACAAGAGGTATTGCCTTTAAAACTGTGTGATCGTCTCTCTCTCTCTCTCTCTCTCTCTCTCTCTCTCTCTCTCTCTCCTCTCTCTCTCTCTCTCTCTCTCTCTCTCTCTCTCTCTCTCTCTCTCTCTCTCTCTCTCTCTCTCTCTCTCTCTCTGTGTGTGTGTGTATGTACAGTCATCTGTCCTGCACTACCTTTAAATCAGGCAATTTTTTATTCAGATATGCTGCGTCATTAACTAGCTATAATGTTTTAATCCTGCAGTCCATACAATTTAAGGGGAAAAGCTATTATTTTGTTGTTATATTTCCGCTACATTGTACGATGACCTAGAGGTCAAATGAGCGGTTCTTGTAATGTAGCAATGCATGTGACGTCAAAAGTCAGACTCAGCTAGTTTATGACTTTGCTTTAATAGCTATGAAATAAAAAGTGTACCATTCAGTAACCTCTGTCTAATAAATTTAATACTTTAATTTTAACAGAATGAAGCGGCAACCAAAATCTGAGGACGAGAAAGCTGAAAACAAAACTCAAGAGGTTGAAGATTAATTAGTTGTGAAGTTACTTTAATGGAGTCCATCAACCATTTGACCAATTAATTGAGTACACGTTTAATGATCGAGTATAGTTTTCCATCACTGGTGATTTTCTGATTAATGGATCCATCAACAATTTGACCGATAAATTACTAGTAACTATTGCTGTACTGATTAATAGAGCTCAGGGAACACTGCCCACGTGAACCATTTGCCTAACTGATCGAGTACACGTTTCAAGATCAAGTACAGCACAGACTATTTAAAGTGTTTCTCGTCTAGTTCTCTGGTGGTCAGTGCACTAACAAATATGTTTAATATCTGTTTAAATTGCTCTTTATTCAAACGTTATCTTTAAAACAACGGGTTCAAATAATATTTAGAGAATCAGCTGACAACTGGTGACCATGATTAGGTAAGTTGGGGCCTACTTAGGAACTGCAGGTGATTAACATAATATTACAGCGAATCGGGTGCCAACTGGTGACCATGGTGAGTTAAGCTGGGGCCTAGTTAGGAACTACAGGTGATTAACATAACAGTATAGAGAACCAGATGCCAACTGGTGACCATGGTGCGTTAAGTTAAGGCCTAGTTAGGAACTATAGGTGATTAAGATCACTATTTTAAGAGGACTACTGAAAAACTGTATACTATTTCAACACCTGCACAGATCGCACATTGTGTAATTATTATGTTATTTATATAAAAAAAAACACACCAATAAATAATTGCGTGCGTGCGTGCGTGCGTGCGTGTGTGTGTGTGTATGTGCACGCGCGCGAGTATGTGCGTGTGTATGTGTAATTGACCATCTTCACATTGGTGGAGCCCAACCAATTAGTTGTTAACTATAATCGATCATTGGCAGGGGCGGAATCTTGATCATGTAAATAGCACATCACAAAATTCTAAAAGGAGCATGTTTGAGTGTCACAAAGGGAGCAAAATCTACACACTGGTTCAGGGACATGCTCCCCAGAGATTTTTAAATGAATATGCTTTCAGGGCAATTTAGTGTTATATATTGTAGATTATATATATTGTTTTAAAGTTATTAAAAAGGGTAGTACAAATGCGGGGGGGGGGGGGATTGTCATGGGACTCCCTCTGGATCCGCCAATGACTGGAACATCACTAACTAATAGTAATAAAATATTGTAGCCACATTATGTGGTATCCAGACTTCATTACTTTTGCTTACGAATCTCAAAATATCTTATTCAGTGTCAACTAACTTATTCTTAAACTTAGCTCAGGGATGTTTTAAGGTGGTTCGTAGAAATTAATTAATTATCATATAGTAGCTTGACATCTTGTTTTTATCTGGTCATTATAGTAAAAACACATTATGGTCCTGTGTGTGGTGTTTTCAGAGTTCGTACGGTCATTGAAAATCGTGGAACTTGATAACTAATGTTCTCAGGCCTGGAAAGTCATGGAATTTAAAACATGCTCAAAATGCTTCGAAACCAGGCTATAGATTTCCGAAGCTACCTTAGAGCTATGATATAGTAAAATCGTCGTAAGCTATTAACATAAACGCAATCACATTTGTGTACGGGAGTGGGGGGAGGGGCAGGCAGATATTTGCTCGAATTGAACGAAAATGCCCGAATCTGGATAAGGCCATCTCTCGCGTGTGAACTTTATATATATATATATATATATAATATATATATATATATATATATATTATATAATATATATATATATATATATATATATGTATATACTGACACACAATGAAAATGCAAAACAATATTTTGAAAAATATATTTATTGGACTTAAAATAACAATTTATGAGAGGAAGCCATTGATTGGTACTTTTATCTGGGTTTTAATTCTGGTTTTGTTCTCGTTACACATACAATAGCAGAAACACACAAAATGGTGTGAAATGCGTTCACTACATGCTCAATCATGCTGCATGCAATCCACGTGAAATGCCAGTATGTGGACACATAAAAGTCACGTAACGGTATCATATTCCTCGTTATATTAAGAATGCCATGACTCCGAGAAGAACAAAGGGAGCGAGCATTGGGCATGGTTCAAGGGGGGACTTCACAAAGCCAAGTTGCTAGGACCTTCAGAGGCCACCCATCAACTATTGGACGATTTGTTAAACGTCATTAACAGACCGGGAGTGTCCGTGATCGACCTCGACCTGGTCAACTTCCCGTTACGACCCCACGCCAATATCGGCAGATTCGACGACACCATCTCCGTGACTGGTTCAGAACTGCCACGATGACAGCAAGCAACACGATAGGACGTCATGGAAGGCATATCCATCCGATGACGGCCATCCGTCGACTCAGAACGTAAATTAAAGCTTTGCTCATCATTTACAAAAAGGCCTACTGGTCCCATCTAGCAAATAAAAACTGGTTTGCTTTCTCTTAACTCTATTAAAATAGTCCATTAAAGCAAGGTCTATATGCTGTCTTTAATTTCTGTCTAAAACAGGTCGTGTTGTTCTGAATGAGTAGCATGGCTTGTTTTAAATGCATTTGTAGTCAAAGTCATAAAAAGTGCCCTGGCTATATTGAAACTATTATGGGTACCAAGGCAAAGGATGACGATTGAGGATGGCCCAAGGAAGATCATTACGACATAAAAAAACACACCTAAATATACACACCTTTTCTATACAATCCATACTTAAAGCAAAGAGAGCTAGGGGAAAAGCTGCATCGCCGCATCAATTCTGGAACTTTGGTTTGACCAGAGAGCGACTTGGTTTTAGGGGGGTGGGGCTAACAATACTTATTCATAGTAACAGTTGCATACGGTTGCAAAGTAATCACTGCGCATTTGTATCTGGATTACAGGTAGTACTAAACCAAATAACTTCCAGCTGGATCAAAGTTGGAGGTGCACCCAACTTTTGATAGAGAAGTGAACACCACAAGTCCTGTGATTGGTTATAAATGTGAGTGTGTTGGTTGTAAAAGATAATAGCTTCATCTGGGTTAAAAAAAAAAGTGCAGTTTTATTTCATCTAGTACCAGTGTGTCAAGTAGCCTTGTGCTTGAAACGTGTATGGGGTACCTGTAAAAAAAAAGTACTCGAATTTTGTGCAGAACTAGGGTAGTCATAGACGCTACCCGTTATCTCAGAAACGAGCAGCTTGACCCCATGGCGTTTATGTCGATTGATACGCTGCAGGTAGGAGTTTTAACCACACATGTTACTATTGTCGTCTATGGGATTTGATTTGGTAGTATACACCCTACAACCAATATTGTGGATACAGTGATGCAAATACATGGTGAAATTGTTTCAGGCCAGCTGATGTTGCCCTAATATCCCTATCGTTTTTTCAGTAATTTAAGGATTTGCTCCAAAACTAGGGGCACAGTTCCCTCTCCCCTCCAGCCCTCGTGTCTCATACGCGTCTGGCTATGACGTCACAATGGTGCATGACATAGACTACGCCAGTTTTGCGATATCGTAGCGCTAAGATAGCTTAAACAATCTTTGTCCTTAGTTTTTAATCATGAGCTACAGTGTTTTTGAGCTAGCGAATAAAATAAGGTGGGGAATGGTTTAGAACCGCTACATTATATATATATATACAGTATACGAATTAAAATTTTAGCTTTGTTATCTTAGAGTTCACATACAACATTAAAGTCACATGTTTCTGGCGCTACCAATTATTTTTATTTTTTTAATCGGACACCACTACCCTGAACACAGGGATAGGGTCTGAGGTGTCAGGTTTCTTCTTGTAGGTTTCGTGCTAATCATAAGGATACTCGGATCAGATTATCAAACATAGAGCTCACTCTAGCTGACCCAACTTATAAACAAGACAGAGCCAGAGGAAACTAGCTAATCAGATATCTGGATGGGTTTTTGTTTTTTTTGTTCTTGTTTGTTGTGTTTGTTTGTTTTGTTTAAATTAAATTCTTGTTCATTGGCAGAATAAATTCAATATCTGGCTATGACCTTAAAGTGAAGAGATGTTTCATCACCAATATCTGTGTGTTGTTGGGGTTTTTTTTTTTTTTGGGGGGGGGGTTTGTTTCTTTCTTTTTGTTTGTTTCTTCTTCTTTCTTTTTTTTTTGGGGTGGGTGGGGGGTGGGGGGGGTGATGGCGAGGTGGTGGGTAGGTTGTGTGGTGGGTTTTGTTGTTGTTTCTTGTGTGGGTTTTTTTTTTTTTTGGGGGGGGGGGGGGGGTAGGTTTTTTTCTGTTGCTTGCTTTATGGGTATTTTTTCCTTCTTTTTGCCATTGCGACTATAGGAGTAAGAAGTGGTATCTGAATATTTAAATAATATTTGCTTTCACATAAATAAGAGTTCGAAGCTAAAGATTCGGTATAAATTCAGTGGAGTTTTTAATTTAATATCGCAGGACTCTAAACAACGTGTTAAGTTAGAGAGTCGACTTTGAATCAGGTGCAACTCGTGTGGATGGTGTAATCCCTCAGAAAAAAACCGAATATTGATCCTTCTTAAGCGTGTTTTCTGCTGCTTTCGCTGGATTTTTAAAATCATGCTTTATTATTTCGTTATTAAGGATCAATTTGGAATAAGCTGCACAGCATAACCTTTAAAAACAAATTGTTTTCTTTAACAACACCACTAGAGCACATTAATTTATTAAACCATCGGCTATTGGATGCATGTACTCTCTTAGTAACGTAATTGAGTTATTACTAAATTGTCCAACTAAAGTGTGTGTGTGTGAGTGTGTTTGTAAGCTTGTGCGTGCATGCGTTAGTTTTAAATCTGACAATATTTGGATTAATACAAATCTTTAAAACCAATAATTACCGATTTAAATTATGTCACTTGAAAGTGAGGATACTAACACAATTCAAGTAAATGACAAACAGTAGGAGTATATATACAATTCTCGCCTAGGGTGTACTTCAATGAGCCTTCTCTTATGTTAGTTCTCTATAAGATTTTATTCCGAATTAAGGTCAGGTCATGGCATAAGCGTACGAGACACAGGAGAAGGAGTGGGGGGGGGGGGGAGGGATCTGCCCTCCATCATGTAACGTTCGCCACCTAATCGTCATGGGCCAATTTCACAAAAATCGCAAGTTTACGTCTGTGACTAGCGGTTATACCAGGCATACATATAAAAGCGTTTGGCATCTATTTTACGAAGAAGATTACATCGTTACAAAACATTGAGCATTCTAAATACAAAAGAAAATGAAATATGTGTAGTTCTAACTATTTGTGTTGTACTGTAACAATAATGAGACTTGTGGTTTAGTCGTATAGTTACGTGTACGTGTAAACCTAGGCTTACGATGTTTTGTACAATTGGGTCCAGGCCCTTACTTTGTTCTGCGCCGTGGCAAGCTGTGGGACATTGCATCCGTTCCTGTCGAGAAGCCAACAGGACGTCGATATGAGAGGTTGTTGGAATCAAAGCGACAACGCACCGTGCCAGTGCTAATGGATCATTCTTGAGTTCCAGTGGTTTATGAGCAGTCTTAGTGGCTCTGGTGAATCTGTCTAGCAGGTATTGGTGCAGTATTACATATATAGAGATTATTATACGGGCTTGTGTGTGTACTGATTTTACGAAACGAGTGTCTGGATTATTGTATTATCCGAGCGATCGCTCGGGTAATACATGAATCCTGACACCAGTAAAATCAGTACGATTGACATGCGAGTGTAATAATGTCTCTATTATCCACATTATCCAAAACATTACTTTCATGAATAACAAGCTAGGATCATGGCAAAACGTTTCAAACGTGACTTAAAAAGAGACAACGAAACAACGTCATTTTCCGAAATGACGTCATTGTGATAAGCGTTTACACTGGGGAAGCCGCATTAAGTTATGACGTCGCTTCCCAAAATGACGTCATTCGATGTGCACGTGAACTCATGACACATATGGGTCATACTGGTTATATTTCCCTTAATATCTTGAACCATGTGGATAATAAATAAGTTTATTATCCACATAGTTCAAGATATACAGGTGCATATAACCAGTATGACACACGTGTGTTATTTAGAGAATAACTAACGAGCTATGAGGAATTATGAATTATCTGTCCCGAGTGAATGACTGTTGTAAACCCGAGCCTTTGGCGAGGGTTTTACAACATTCATTCACGAGGGACAGATAATTCGTAACTCCTCGTAGCGAGTTGGTTATTCTCTTTAACGTAAAATTCCTCTGCAGTCTACAAAAAAAAAGCCATCAGCCATTACGTCATATAATCTTACGCGCATTACACGACGTAATGTAACTGACGTTATAGCATAACGGCGTTCTTATTACAGCCAAATGTTTACAGTACAAAATAATACAACTGTATTTGCATTTGAAAATAATTATTTTATATATTACTGAATCCGTTGTTTCATGTTTACGAAACAAATGAGTCCATTTGTTTTTGTAAATCTTTGTAGATCGTATAACGTATGTGTAATCTGACTCATGAATGAAAACATTATATGAATGAAAGTGAAGTTCCGGCCATGGCAAGCAACCAACCAAACATCGTGAGTTTTAAGCCAGCCAATCAGTGGTTGTAGAAGCTATCTGCACACTGTGCAGAGATCGAAAAAATATTACCCCGTATATTAGAGCCCATATGGGTAATAAAATGATTTCACGTGCACAAGGAATGACGTAATTTCCCTTGGTCAAAGTTCTATAATCGCTGACCAAAATGATATGACTTGATATTCCGCATTATTATCCTGTTGGAGCGGAACTTTTTTTCCTCGGGGGGGGGGGGGGGGGGGAGGGGACCAACACCCCTCTTCCCCCTCCCCAACACACACATCTGGTTACGGGCCAGATATGCAAATATGCAGATCAGTACACAATTAGACTACAAAGGGAATTTTAAATAATATATTTAAAATCAAACGACACACTCGAATTCATGGTATTTGACACTGGCGTAGCCAGGATTTCATAGTAAGGGTGGAGTTGGGGGCTAACCCACAATATGTATGTACAGGTATAATTTTATAAAATGTAATACAGTAACCCCCCCCCCCCCCCCCACACACACACACACACACACATTTGATGGGGTGGGGGTGGGGGTGGGGTGTACTCATCTCACACACACACACACGCACACTACGCCACTGGTTCCTGACGCAGCCGCGTGAGCAGGAACTTGAGCAGAGGGAACCCTAACCGTAACATTTTCACTCTTTGTTTCATCACAAATCTTGCAGGTTACTTTATTATATGATTAATACCAAACGTGTTTGTCCTTCAGAAGCTTTGGGCTGGGTATTTGAAACACTTCGTGCGTTATCGTAAAACTATTTAAAAATAAATTAACGCCAACATTAACGCTGTATTTAGCCGTGATAGTCATCGACAATTTAGGAATTATTGTTTAGAAAATACAGAGGTAAATACAAATCATTATCTTTAATCATTATTCTGTCACTAAGAAGATTTTGTATTTATTTTGATGTTTCTAGAGCACGGTTATGGTGTAAGAGGGATAACTCTTATTTGTGTTTCAGCATTTAACATCGACATTAGTTGCCACTTACATTGTGTTACAGTGTATATAATTGTTAACTGTAAATGACTATTTCTATAATTTCAGGCTCATTTTGGATATTTTGTATTTATTTAATAAATTGTTTTGAATTCTTGTGTATAGTATTTATTCAAGAAAATGATATATGGGCATAATGCAAATATATCCAGCAGACTTAAATTTGCATTAATTACCTTGATTAAGCAATGTTAATTAATGACCCCGTCATGTAGTTGACACAGTATCATGTAGTTGACAAATTACACATCATGTAGGTGACATCATGTCATGGAGTTTAAATGTATAAATGTGATGCAAGACTGGAACACATTTTGATGATGCCCAATAATTAAGTTTCCTATTATGTTATCACTGTGCATTCTCATTTTAAGTGATATGATGAGCTAAAGATAACATTGTAGGTGTCGACACCATGGTTGAGCAGTACCAAGTTTTCATTTTAGAAGTATTGTGCAGTGTTCTTCGCCTCATCCTTAAATAAAGTATCACCTTTATGGTAGTTGTGTTAGTTATATAGATGTAAACTATTAAAATATATCAACACAATAAAAGATTGAAGTAGTATATTAACTAACTAAATACAATCACAGACGTCACGTCATGTTAGGCAAACAGATGGCCACACAACTGAGGTAAATGAAATGCATAACACATTTAACTAAATGGCACATTGGCACAACTTTTTGACGCATACAATAATATAAATATAATTAACAAAGTTGCATCACTTATATTTGGTTATCAGGATTTTCTATAATGTACCTATCATGTAACCGACTAAGAGTGTTTGTCAGTAGTCGTCGTTGTACCTTCATACCACTCTTTGACACTGTCTTGTTTACTCGTTGTAATCCTGCTATTGTCCTCTCGAGTAAAGAATGACTTCAGCTTCTCAGTAAGGCGTCTACCAAGAGAGGTGTGTTTTTTTCGATTATACTGAAGTAGTTTATCTGATTGTACAGACTTTAGTGCTTTTCTCGGTATGCCTAATGCGGTGTGAGCACTCTTTCTCAACATATACTTCTTGATGCGAGAAGCAACCAACTTTGCGACAAATTGTTTTTCTTTGTATGATGATAAGTGTTTGTATCGATCCTTGATAGCAAGACAGATGGCTGACCCAAATATCAGTGTTTTCTGTATAGTATGTGTGACTTGTTGCTTGCCAACTAATTTCTGCATTTCTTTCACAGGAGTTGACACTTGGCTTTGTATGATTGATTTCAGACGCTGAAACCTCTTCTTATATCGCTCTGAACGTCTCCTTTCCATCGTTATAGCCTTCTCTAAAGATTGCACACGGCGATACAGCTGGCTTCGGTTTCGTCGCACCTGCTT
Source organism: Gigantopelta aegis (assembly GCF_016097555.1). Classification (NCBI taxonomy): domain Eukaryota; kingdom Metazoa; phylum Mollusca; class Gastropoda; order Neomphalida; family Peltospiridae; genus Gigantopelta; species Gigantopelta aegis. The sequence goes on from NC_054710.1 coordinate 44,132,629, forward strand.
TCTCCCACGTTTCCTTTGTGCAGTATCTACTTCTTGCTGAATTATTGCAACAGGTTGATCAGCAGATGCAGCAGTAGGGCTATTTGGGGGAGTGTTTTCTTCCAAAGTATGTAGTCTGTCTTTTTCTTCTTGCTTCCTTTGTCTTGATACTCTTTGCGAATGACGCCATTTTTTTCTTTGTTGCCTAATTTCTCTATGTGTTGGGTTTGGGTTTTTGTGTTTGTTAGCATATCGCTGTCTCTCTTTCCGTTTATGCTCTTCAAATCGAACTGGATCATCCCTGAGTCGTGCCATATACGCCTTCTGTCGGCCACGGCCAGTAGATGCCTTCACAGATCTTCTATTTAGTCTACCGCTCATGTGTGTTTTATTTACAATTAAATAAATTTTAAAAAAGCCATTATATAATATGTCCAAGCCGAAATTGAAGCTGTAGTTTTAAATTACTGGTTACATTGATTTCAAATGTCATGTTTTTGTGAAAGTGCCAACTAATTCAACCAAATAACAAAGTAGCAAGGTTGACATTTGTCATTAACATAACATGCAGTCACCTACGTGACAACTGAATGTTAGGTTTTTTTTGTTTAACGACACCACTAGAGCACATTGATTTATAAATCATCGGCTATTCGATGTCACACATTTGGTAATTGTGACACGTAGTCAGAGGAAACCCGCTACATTTTTTTTTTTCATGTAGCAAGGGATCTTTTATATGCACTTTCCCACAGACAGGATAGCACAAACCACGGCCTTTGGTATACCAGTCGTGGTGCACTGGTTGGAACGGAAAAAAGCCCAATCAGAGAATTGGTTCCCCCGAGGTGATTCGATCCTTCGTCGACCGAAGGACCTCGAGCGAGCTCTCTACCGACTGAGCTAGATCCCGCCCCACTGAATGTTAGCGAGCGATCATAATCTATTTTATAGTAATGTTTAAATAACACCAACAGTTGCGTGCACGTTATTATTTTATCTATAGACACCATAAACAAACTGATATAGATCTAATATATATATATATATATAGTTGATAGCTGTTATTGGTTGTATCAATTTATTTTCTAGCAAGCACCACATTTTGTCATTAACGTGACATTCAGTCACCTACGTGACAGCTGAATGTCAGGTAGTTGACCGTCATGTAGTTGACAAATTGTATTTACCACAGCTGTACTGGTGTGGTAAAGCAGGTACTGTCGCTCATTATATGGCGAAGTAAACCTTACATTATCACGAATCTATCGATGTATTAGCTTCACTTCAGTCACCCAAACTTTCTGAGTAATAGCTGTCACGTAGATGACAATGAATTAAAACACGTATTGAAATCTATATGGTTATTAATGATCTCTAGATTACCTTTATAATAGGCAGACTTCAAAAACCATCCATGCTGTAGTACACTCAAATGGCAAAACACGCATGCGCCTGCAACTGAATATTGCATCTTGTTACGCTTTATATTGGGTACAATTCACTGTTTGTCATGTAGGTGACAAACCCTTAGGTGACGTCATTATATGTGCTTTTACAATAAAATATTTAAACATTTATATTTTAAGTAATAATACTACTTAAATGTGTGCTAATTAATATAAAAGCAAATACAGATTTGCTGGATTGTCGCAATTTATTTTACTTAGAAGTGCGTCATCCCAGTGTTGGGACATTGAAATCTGCGAAACACTACATCATATTCAGTACCGATGTGCATTAAATTCTCATAGTTATTATATATATTGGATATACATCGAAAGTAGAGATGGTACAATTGCACAAATTATAAAAAACTGATTAAATTTAATCACATAGTATACCAAAATAAAGACATTTTATCCTGGGACAGGATTTGGCTTAAAATTATGGAAATACTTAAATATGCAATTTTACTCAGTATTAAATTTATCTTAAAAATTTATTTTTTTAAACAGAAAATAGAACGTCATATTACAATATTCCACAAACATTATTGTCGTTTGCATGTTATATTTATTGGAAGGTAGAAACATGATACTGCCCAAATAGCCTGCCTTGGATCTTAGGGCCTAAATGTTGTTACCACAAGGTGGAACTACCATGTCAGTTTCATTCTGCAGATGTGAGCAGATTTATAAATTGTTGCCAATATTGGGGTATAATTAAAAACAAAATATGGTTTTATTTTTTTAATGTTCACAACAAATTGTGTAGGCCTACCTTAATTATGTTTTATAGTATTTCAGAATATTTCATAAAATATGGTTTCAAAGCTTAGTTTATTAAAAATATATGTAATAAAATATATTAAAATAAACATAGTATTGCACGTTTTACTTCTTAGTTGTTGTTTGTGTGTTTGGTTTTTGTTGTTTTTTGTTGTTGTTTTTTGTTGTTGTTTTTTTGTTTTTTTTTGTTTTTTGTTGTTGTTCTTTTGTGTGTTTTTTGTTGTTTTTTTTTGGGGGGGGGGGTGTACGTTTAAAAAGCAACAGCATCCACCCCACACCACCCTCCAAAGAATGGTTCACACGAATTACTGGTATTTCGGAGAGGGTTATATTTCCAATGTGAAAGTTACGGTATGTATGTATGTGTATAAGAATACGTAGAAATTTGAGATGTGGGATTGATGTGTCTCCCACGAGCACGGATTTGAGCATGTCTTCCTCTACAGGCTTTCTGCCAGAAAACAGACTATAAATGCCCCTACTATGTGGTTATATGTTTAAAATGTTTTCAAATTGGACACTACATTTTATGCGTTGTGACAAATTTTTAAACAGCTGTTCTCTTACAGTTATCTATATAAAAAAATAAACAAATATATTGAATAATTAAAAACAAAAATTAGGGTAGATAATTTTATCCTTCGTACCCTCTGGAATTAACCCTGATAGGAAAAGGACCCAGTATTGATGGTATAGATATCTCTTATACCTTGTGCGGCGCCTGCCTAGGACTTTTACGGCCGAGGAGAGGGGGAGGTTTAGATTTTAGCGAAGAAAGTTTATAAGGGAGTCGAGTAATTCACTCCCAGAAAATATTTGGAAAAAAAGAGAGGAAAATTTGCTCATGGAGGGAGAATTGACCCCAAAAACCCACTCCTACATACGTGCCTGCTTGAATTGTCTGGTGGGAGTGATTTGGTTGAATTATACATCAAGTCATGGAGAACTGGTTAGAATGGGGGGGGGGGGGGGGTTTCAGTTTCAGTGTTAAGACCATTGAGGTGAATCGATCCTGTATGCCGCTGTCCTTCAGGTCAGCACTTAACCATCAAGCTGAGACAGGATGCAGCTCAGTAAACGAGTGCTCGCCTGAGGAGCACCCTTGATTTGATGACCGTGGGCAGTTTTCCCCGCCTGAATCAGTACCCATGTCTTGTACATCAACGACCGCTGTATGTGTTGTCCTGGCAATGGGAAATTGTGCATAAAAGATCCCTTGTTGTTTTATCAGCAGCAGCCTATATAGCAGTAGCAGGTTTCCTCTTCTCTTGACCAAATGTAAAAATAACCATGTCAGGCACCAAATAGCCACAAGGGGAAGACGAAGCCCAGTGGTAAAGAGGTTGCTTGATGTGCAATCGGTCTCTGATCAAACATCATCAGTGGGCTCATTCCATTTTGTTTCTCGTTCTAGCCAGTACTCCACAAGTGGTAAAACAAAGCCAGTGGTATGTACTATCCTGGTACGTTATTTATGTATGTGTACAAGAATACGTAGGCATTTGAGATGAGGGCTTGATGTGCCTTCCACGAGCTCTGCCAGAAAACAACTATAAATGCCGCTACTGTGTGGTTATATGTTTAAAATGTTTTCAAACTGGACACTACATTTCATGCGTTGTGACAAATATTAAACAGCTGTTCTCTTACAATTATCTATGTAAACATTTAAAAAATATATCCAAGAATTTCCAAGAATTTAGGGTAGGTAATTTTACCCTTTGTACACTCTGGCAATAACCCCGATAGGAAAACGACTCGGTATTGGTGGTATACATCCCTCTTATACCTTGTGCGGCGCCTGTCCAAGAATTGTATAGGGGAGGGAGAGGTTTAGACTGTAGCGAAAGAAGTTTATAAGGGGGTCAAGTAATTCACTCCAAGAAAATATTTTGGAAAAAAAAAAGAAGGAAAATTTGCTCAAGGAGGGGATTTGGACCCCGAAATCCCACCCCTGCACACGTGCCTGCTTAAATTGAATTATACAAAGTCATGGAAAACTGGTTAGAATGGGGGAAAATTCAGTGTTCAGACTAATTAGGGGGATTGATCCTATATCCCGCTGTCCTTCAGGTCTGCACTCAACCATCAAGGTAATACAGGATGTAGCTCAGTAGTAGCTCGCCTGGGGAGCACCCATTGATTTAATGAACTTGGGCGGTTTTCCCCGTCTGAATCGGTACCCATGACTTGTTCATCAAAGGCCGCAGTAAGTATTGTCCTGGCAATGAGAAAGTGCGACTAAAAGATCCCTTTCTGTTTTGTCAAGAGGAGTAGCCTATATTATAGCAGTAGTAGGTTTCCTCTTCTCTTGACCAAATGTAAAAATAACCATGTCAGGCACCAAATAGCCACAAGGGGAACACGTAGCCCAGTGGTAAATATTGTGCTTGATGTGCAATCGGTCTATCATCAAACCTCATCAGTGGGCTCGTTCCAGCCAGTGTTTCACATGTGGTATAACAAAGCCAATGGTATGTACTATCCTGTCTGTGGGATGTAGCCCATGAAGTAGTAACAGCGAGGGTTTTCTCTCATTATATGTGTGGTCCATAACACCATACATTTCTAGTTAACAATGTCTCAAATGTTTTGATATATACTTATAAATATCTCTTTCAATAGTTAAAAGTGTGTTGAGATGTTGTTAAACAAGCATTCCTTTCCTTTGCTTTTATCCAGCAATCTAGGCCTGCAGCACTCTCAAGTGGCCCACAATGTAATTCTCCAAGTCAACAATGAAACGAATATTTGGGTAACATCCAGACGTCATCTATGTAACGGTCATCTACGTCACTTTTGTATCTTGACAGAGATGACACTGACATCCAGTAACCGATGATTAATAAATCAATGTTCTCTAGTGGTGTCGTTAAACAAAACAGACTAATTTTTGAGTGTGTCGTAGATGAAACAATTAGTGTCCATCATATAATAAAGATACATGTATAGGCACCGATTTTAACATGGAAGCAGGTAAGCACCTCAAACACCATCCCACAGTCATTTAAACACAGAGAGAGAGAGAGAGCGCGCGCGCGAGAGAGAGAGAGAGAGAGAGAGAGAGAGAGAGAGAGAGAGAGAGAGAGAGAGAGAGAGAGAGAGAGAGAGAGAGAGACCCACCTTAGCAACCCAGAATGTTCCTCCAAAACGCATCCCTCTCTCCATAAATCAAACATAATTCAGTCCAATATGCCTGCTATTAATTTTGAACACATTAAGTAACATTCCCAGGGCATGTCCCAGCCAGCATTCCCATCTGGGTCTCAGGTGGGCCCCACATGGGCAGTCATATGGGTCCCACTTGGGCACCCCATCTAGGGCCCACTTAAACTGGGACCCACTTAAATTTGGCCACAGGCTCCAAGTGGGCCCCACCTGGGCTACTCCTGGTGGGCCTCAGATGGGCTCTGCATGAGCTCTACTTGGGACCCACATCTGATTAAACTGGATTTTACTTGCACATGTTTCTTTTTTACTCCTTTAAAGTTTTACTTCAGGCCACAAAAACTTTTTAAAACAAAATCATCTTGATTTTGAACTATTATATTAGCCATTTATTTTTAAGGAAGTAACTCTAGAACATGCAGTCACTGTACACTAGCACTGAATTACTTTAATTGGGGACATAATTCCAACACATTTCTGCCTGTTGATGTGACAATAGTAATTTAAGTGCCACAGTGCTATACTTAATTCCAGGTAAAAGTACATGACATAGGGAAAATACAAAAATAAAGAATTCCCTTAATTTGTAACCAGTGCAGAGAATATATGATATATCATGAGTCATTTCAAAGAAAAGCCACGTTACATACTAGGAGAGAAAAGTTGGTCACAATGATTGCAAATTTTCTGCATGTATTACCTCTTAGGAAATTTCACACTTTAATGACAGAAAAGTAAATACAGCAGGTCAATATAATGATTTAATTAAAACATCAAACAAGTGATACATTAGGTATATATGCATACAATATACACAATTAAAATTATGCAACACATTTCTCCCTGTTCACGTGACAATAGTAAGTGCCACAGTTACATGTATATGTTTACATGTTATGATATATACATGAATTTATATTATAATTAATCAAAGTCAGAAGAAGCTCTGTAACTATTCTCAAATATTTAATGTAAACTTCAGAACCACATTTGAAAATGTTTCAAAAAGGAATCATTTGGGGCAAAGCATCTTTTACCGTTTGTTTACACATATTTTGATTGCTCAAGTATTGTTTTTTAAATATATAAATGGACACGTTGCAAGATAATACATTTACAGAAATAGACATCAAAAAGATTCATATTACATTTGACATCACAGATAGTAAAGTTAGATTTAAGTGGTGTGGTTCCCTGAACAAAAAGGGGGGGGGGGTAGGGGTTACAGTAGTCCCTCCTTTCAAAGACCATCCTTAGGACATGTCCTATAGTGGTCACATAAAGCAGGTGGTCTCTCAATGGATGTCAAATAACATAACAACGATAGCAATAGGGACCTGACAAATATGGTCTTAAAAGGTACATGGTCTCTCAAGGGATATGGTACAATAATACTTCCTACGATACTGATCGTTTAGCGTTGATGTCCAACCAGATTGCTCAATAAAAGCCAAACATTAATCCTTGCGTACATGGAAATTGGCTATTACATACATATTCACATTAACAAGTAAATATATGATTAGTGCATAGTCCAAGTGATTCTTATGGCACTTTCTGTCTGGTTCCTTACTCTCACCCAAATTGGAGTTTCAATTTTAATAATAAGTGGTAAATGATATGAAAACTATACTATCAGTTTTTGTCCTATCCTATTTTGATTTGTATTCACCTGACACACAGTTGCACTTGATAATCATGTAATTATTAACATTGCATTTGATTATGCTTGTCACAATAGATTTTACAGTGAACACTAACAAACTGCAGTCATAATAAAGACAATATACTAAAAAAAAGGTGGGAGGTTGCCCACCCAGACACCTCTGTTTCTGCACTTATCGTACCATAATTTGTTTTTTCATTATTAACTGACAATTTGTTGGTATGAAACTATTCAACAACTATATTATTGACAACTCCCAACATGACGGTCAGTGTTATATACTGACCCTATGGTCCAGCCCTTGATCATTTTACTGTACATCTTGAAAACATATTAGAATCACAAAAACACATCATGTTACTTCCTCTATGATTTCAATGTAAACCTCTTTCACACAGATAAAAATCTGAGGTTACTGACCAGCCTCGGTGGCGCAGTGGTCTAAGCCGTCGGTCATAAGGCTGGTAGGTACAGTCGAGACATGGGATTATTAATCCAGATACCGACTCCAAACCCTGCATGGTTTGTGCTATCCTGTCTATGGGAAGCGCAAATAAAAGATCCCTATGTGACGACAGCGGGTTTTCTCTAAACAATGTGTCAAAATAACCATATGTTTGACATCCAATAGCCGATGATAAGATAATAATCAATGTGCTCCAGTGGCGTCGTTAAATAAAAGAAACTTTACTCTTTTTTTTTTACTGAGGTTACTGAATGTTTAAGTTACATATGCATGTTTATGTCTCAGGCTGATGGTCCTCCTGGAATAGCCTTTTCTGACCCCTCTTCTCTCTGTATCTTTTTTCGCGTGCGACACGTCTGCCAGTTCTATCCCGGGCACCAGTAAGCCATTTGCTAACAGCTGAAGCCACCTGTTGGCGGTCACAAGCTGCCAGCTGCGTGTTCCTCTTTACAGCCCCTGCATACATGGTAAAACAGACAAGGAATAGCAAAATAATGTAGGACATCTTTAAATCATTATCAGAATAAACAAGTGAACAGTAAAAAAATTCTAAGTTTGAACCTGAACAAAGTACATGTATATTAAACTTCTAGTTGTAAACAAAAAATGTGCTAAGTTTTCTTTCCTAGGTTTGAAAATTAAGAGTTTATAGTAGCTATGAAATTAAATGAACAATTGATGCTTATTTTTGCAAAAGGTTTCTCAAAACAGTACCACAATAGTTGATATCTTTAATCTGTTTGCAATGTACATGTATCTTTGACCCACAAAGAGTGAGCTCTTCAAATTATGCGAAAAAGTTACTCAAGGTCCTCAAATAATTAAAACCAACATTATTTAAATATTGGCTATAGAAAAGGCGATAACTTAGTCTTACAAGAAGCAATCCAGATTTACTTATGGTAAACAGTTTCCCACAGGCATGTTTCTCCAAATGACCGCTTCTCTTTTCTTGTAAAGTTGTACTTAAGTGCCACATCATTGGTCATGACGTAGAGCATGGCCCTCTTCACTGTTTCATCTAAAGTTCTGCCCCCAACGTCAGCCAGTACAATGACCTGTTCGAAAGAATATGAAAATAATATTAAGTCCGATATGCTACATACGGCTGATGTTATTTCCAGCTGTCCAGGACAAGTGATGACTGGTGCTTTACACATGACCCTGTTTGAATGTTTTAAATTGTACACATTTTTTAATAATGTCCTCTCCAGAATGTAAATCACAGAAAGTACTAATAACTGAGGTTTTTCTGTCTTCTTGAAATGTAAAAACTGTGCCCTTACCTAAACAAATACTGAATGTGTAAAGAAATATGTTAACACTCGCAACTTTTTGTTGGAAGTCATTGTCTTTGAGGTATAACTCAAAGGCATCAAATTCTTCTAATGTTATGGGCAGCCTGGCCTCATCCGGGAGCTGTACCTCCTCGTTGGTCCCATTTATTTGTCTCAGAACAGACTTGAGGATGCTGCCTTGTACCATTTGGGTTTCCTTAATTGCCTCCAGAGCATGACAAATTTTCTCCAGAGCATTCTGATGAGTTAATTCACCTATGATGGAATAATACTGCAGGAATATGGATGCAAATAACTTAAAATAAAGCTGCTATAATACAATGTAAGTCAACAAGAAAATATTTAACAGTGAAAAACACAGACGATGATGATAGCCAAAAACTCCTCTTATTTAAAACAAATTGTCTGTAAAAATCAGACATAAACTGTCAGTAGCTGTAGTAACATAGCTCGGTGATATTGAAATAGAAAAGACAGCTTTCCTTGCATGTAAAATTTCAATATAACTTCACATATACCTCCATCTACCTGCATTAATGTGCTTAAAATGTGCGGTTAGTGTGGTTGACTAAACACATAAAAAAAGCCACAAGCATTTATTCAATTTTAATCATTAGCTGTTTACTAGGCAGAACTGGACTGATTAATGTATATTGACACTGTATACAGTCTCAGGTTTGTTTTCACATTTTCAAAATAGTTTTTTTTTTTCCACATTTCCAAGTGTCAGGGTTTACAGTTTAAAAGGCAGACAACTTGTACATACCTCTGTGGATGGGGGTGCTGCAAACATCTGTGGATGCACGTATCTGAAGACTTTGCAATGGTCTGCTCTTCCCAGAAGATGTTGTGCAGCCAGAAGTCCCAGGTGTCTGAAGACTTTGCAATGGTCTGCTCTTCCCAGAAGATGTTGTGCAGCCAGAAGTCCCAGGTGTCTGAAGACTTTGCAATGGCCTGCTCTTCCCAGAAGATGGTGTGTAGCCAGAGGTCCCAGGTGTCTGATGACTTTGCAATGGCCTGCTCTTCCCAGAAGATGGTGTGCAGCCAGAGGTCCCAGGTGTCTGATGACTTTGCGATGGCCTACTCTTCCCAGAAGATGGTGTGCAGCCAAAGGCCCCAGGTGTGTGATGACTTGGGCTTGGTGGTGGCGGGCATAGAGGAGGTGGGCTTGGTCCTGTTAGGGAAAGTTCCTCTTCTAGAGATTCAGGTGGTGTGGGTGGCCTTTCTAGTTCATTTTGTGATGGGGATGTTGGAGGTGGTGGCAGACGTTCTAATCGCTTGTCACCAATTTCCTCCTCCTCTGATGAGGAGGAATCAATACACCTCTGTGTTTGCCTGCAAGAAATTACCTATTTTTTAACTTATGAAATTACTAAGATGAAAATATCTAGACAAAAATAACTTGATGAGAATAAATAAGCTGTAGATCGTTCAACTGCAATTGACGATCAATGCAGCAAGAGACTAGCTAGCTGTTATGACCACATTTCTATAGACAATTTAATAAAATCTTCATTCTTTACCTGCATCTAAAGACACTAGGTTGTCATATACCTGTCTGTATTTGGCTGGCATGTGTGTCTTACATAGCACCACAAGCAGGTAATTACTGTACACATACAAAAACACATTTTGCTTAGATGTAACTCCTTAGAAGCATTTTTGTTTTCATCAGTCCAATTACACGGAATTTTTTTTTTAATATTGTTGGTTTTGTCACATCCAAAGGCTTTTTACCATAATTGAAAGCAGTGTTTCTCCTAGGAATATTTTGTGTGTGTGTGTGTGTGTGTGTGTGTGTGTGTGTGTGTGTGTGTGTGTGTGTGTGTGTGTGTGATTCGTAAACAAGAAAATTTCTGGAAAAGTGACATATTTTCAGTGCCATACATTAATTAGATTTGAACCCTTTGAGTTTATACTATGGGTATGCCATGTTTTGAAGCGGTATTGTATATCGACATTTTGGGGTTACGGAAAACACTGTTAAAGAATGGTTTGCAAGGACTATCTGATGACAATGGCTCAAAATTAATGGTTAATTTATCACATCCGTGTTGTTCATAAAACTGACTGTTGGCAACATGTGAAATAACATGGAATATTGGTATCAAATAAATGTTTAATACAAAGTGATTAAATGTGATGCAGTGAGGTTTAAGACAACCTACCTTCTCTTCCGTCTTGGTTCTTCCTCGTCTGTTTGTAAATCAGAGATGTATTCTGCCATCTTTAATTTTTCCAATGCCCTTTCATAGTTTGCTGAAGAAAAAAAAACCCCAACAACCACAGTTTAATGGTACATGTATTAAAACTGAATGTAACATCTAGTATCAGTATCTAAATGGTACCGGTTGTATGTGGTCATCGCTGTGAAGGGTATCCTTTGGTGGGGGGAGGGGTGCTGCACAGTCTCAATTAAACGTACATTCAGAGTAAATTCAACATTTACTGGTGAGCTCATTTTATATTAAGTAATATCATTTAATAGACAAGCTCATTTATTGCTGTGCATGTACAATGTATGTCATCCAGTTTTCTTTATATGCATAAAGTTTAAGGAATTAATGGGACGAAATGTGGCTTTGGCTAATTTCAACTGAATTCAAGGGAAAAAAAACATTCAGGATTTTTTATAATCCATTTATTTAATTCAAAAACATTTTCAGTGACCTTATGAAATTAAAATCCTTTTCCAAATGTTAAAGACAAAATTAAGTTTTTTTGGTAAGGTATACATGTATATATATTTCAGCACTTTTCAGGTTCTCTAGGAATATTGCACAAACAGAAAGTAAAACATTTACAAGTCAGATTTAAATACCTGCACAGAGTTCAACAAAATTATATATGTGAATTGTTTAAAATATTGGAGAAAGATATGAATTTTCTTCAAATTCTCTGTCGTAAAATAGTTTTTATCTCCCATTCACTACAATAATGACAGTGTACTGGTGTAAGAACAGACAGGATAGGATGCCATTGTTATTTAATATTAGGCTGCACCTATACAAAAAAATACCCACCTGCTTTCCCAAGAACTCGGATCTTAAACTTCTTCCAGTTGTTGGAGTGTGAGACCTGGTTTTGGGCCATTTTTGTAGCCGTAGCATTGGACAGTGGCCAGTAGCATTCATCCTCCTCGTCCCAAGTAAACCATTTCACTGGTATTATAGCCACAGTTTTGTTTGCTGTGAACTCCACAACAACATAAGGCAGCATTGTGCTATAACAGGAAGACACCTAATTGTTAGTCTGGGCAACACATATTAATGGTTTGTCATGACAAGCAGACTCTGTTGCTGTATAAAAGACAAAATAGCTTCCTAAAACTAATCCTAATGTTTTAATATTTGCAGCCAAAAGTTGTAATTCAAATTTTGCAAAATCTTTTAGCTACTTGTAATCAAGTATGGTCATTTGCTATTGTGTATATAACTTGCACCCTCCTCCCCAGTACAGAGAATAAGCAACTGATAAGGTCTAACAGCTTTTATCTGACAATTCTGCACAGCATTCAGCTAACCAAATTTAAGACCAACTGAAGGAGTGGACAACATACACAGTACTACAGAATTACTGACTATGTAACTGAGGAAAGGCCACATACACATCTTTGTAAGGAAGCAAAACACATTTCCTAGACAGATGAGAGACTGGAAAAAATTCAAATTCCCCAGCTAACACAGAAACCTTGAAAATTCCTAGTTTCGCAGATGATAATGGATCATCATAGAAAGGCACACAACTTTTGAATTCTTCAACAACAACAAAAGTTTCAGATGATTTCAAAACATTTCGATGAGAACTATCTTAAAATTTACCTCAAAATAGTTGTCCCCAACTGAACATGCCACGAATGAATCTAATCCACAGTACTGCTTGCATTGCAAACATGCTGAACATTCCCTAGGCAAAGGACCAGACATGTGTGGCTTCTTGTGTTGATCAACAGATCCAGTTTTAGGTGTGTCTGTTGAAGCTCTCATTTCAGCCATACGTCTGTGGATAATCGTTTTTCGATTTTCCCAGATAATTCTCAAAAGGAAAAGCTGATATATATATCCAGAGATCCATAACTTTTAACATCTTTTACAATGTGAATCAAGCTGTGTGCATTGCAAATCAACATATCTTCACTAAACAATACACCAAAATGTTTGACAAACACTAGCAACAACTTTTGCACATAGTCACAGTATAGTATGCACATACTTGGGCAAACAAGAAAACTAATGGCGACAGAAAGATGCATGACGTTTTCATACAATGTCTGAGGCAACCATTTATGTAATACAACAGGACCGGTGTACAATAAGAACTGGCGGAATTCTGTTGCTTTCCAATGGTTAACATCAAGCAAAGACCTAGGTTTCCTGGAAAATTCCCATGGCAGATGAACCCTAATAGCCACTAAGTTGTCTGAAATTAATCTTACAATATTGGCAGAAACGCTGGATTTTAGAGGTCCCTTTATCCACAGCAATATCATCTTACGGACTACACCTAAACAGACAAGGTGCATATAATCCAGGGGAAATTGACTAACAAGCCCTACATTTAAATTAAGAAGAGGAGAAGACCCAGTGTGGTGCTCTTCATCTCGCATCTCATCAAAGTGAGTATCTGTTCTTTCTGGAGCATTCAACTCAGGATACGTCATTTTCCCTACCCACATACCATTTTGAGTGAAACGTTCGCAGCCACTATACCCAGTGTGTCCTTTAACACATTTTACGAATGCTTGTGCAGGAGCATCACATATAAATGCACCTATCTTTATCTGATACTTCTTCTCATTGTATTCCAGCCCTTGGTATTGCAGGTAACCCATCTCCTGCACAAAGTCATGTAAGTACTCATGCACAGGATATGGCTTAGATTTACCAGAGTAAACTCCAATAACACAGGAGTCAGAACCAGGAAACTCCTTAACTATTGCAAGTATTGGCCAAAAACTTTCATTTGTACTTATGTGAAGCGGTAAGCCATCTATATTTATGTGAAGGGTAAGATTATCTACATTGAATAAATGTGAATGTGCTGAAATGGTCGCCAACTTAGAAACAGAACTTTCAACACCAAATTAGTAATAATGACCCTCGGCAACATTTCTAATCTCTACTTGCTTTGCTATGGCTAAAAGTGATCTAGGGTCTTTTGGTAACTCTAAATTACAGTGGTTCAATATTTTCAATAATTCCACTAAAGCTGCATGAGAAATGTTGCACAGTCTGCCAAGTACTCCTTAGTATTGTAAGCAATATCACTGGTATCACTATCAATGGTATCTTCATCCGCGGAGTCACAAACAGGAGTATCTATATTCTCGAAATATTCAAGACAACCAGTTTCTTCATCACATAAATCCAGACCACCTTCCAATACTTCATCGTCAGCCGAGTCACAAATAGGAGTATTTACAGTTTCTTCATCACCATCGAATACTTCATTGTCACCAAGGTCACTGAGAGTGGATTTGGGACTGACAGGGTATTGGAAATCTGCATCCACGCTCTTACCATTAACATGGACATCATGGTGTGCAGATAATTCTATATGTGATGCAGTCTCCTCTTCTAAACTATTAAGATGGTCTAAAACCCTTTCTCTGATCCGTCTCCGTTTTGTCCTCTCTGAACAACCAGAGTATGCCATTTTACCTGTAATTCCAAAAGATACAATATGTATACTTTTTGTCCTCATACATGGAAACAGCTTAACCATTTTTCATGAAAATTTACAACATACCACACTGTGGCTTCAGGTACAATGTACAACCAGTCCACTGACTGAGAGGGATAAATCTAAAAACCATACAAGTCTCAGAAATAAACTAGAATCAATCACCCCAGCTTGGTTATCGCTTTGGGAATATTTTTTTATTCAAGTTTTCAAAACATAATCAAATTTATGATTTTCTTGTCCTCATAGATATCAAAACCTTAATCATGTTCCCAATTTATATTTTATAGGTTTAACATTTTTGAGAGAAAGATAAGGGGTCATCTCAGAACATCGATGTACAACCACAGATGAAATTACTTTCATCTGGCCTCAGACACCCCCCTCCCCCCCCCCCCCCCTTCCGATGAAAGTTGGCAAACATTGATAATGATATCAATATATGAATGTCCGAAGCGTAAACAATCGATGTCCGACGACAGATAAAACTGTCTCTGATCCCCCTCACCCCAAACGAAAGTAATTTCGTCTAATATCCGACATCGATGTTCTGATATGACCCCTAAGCTATGCACATTTTGACATGCGTTTATAACAGTTAAGACAACAAAAGATTGTTCATATGGTTTTCCGCCATGTTTCCTACGAGTATATGTATTTCCGTTTTTGATATTACCTCAAAAGAGTGCCGTTACGCTGAATGTAGTCAACATTATCAAAACTCTTCTAAGGTAATCTCAAAAACGGCAATACATATGATACATTCGAAGGAAACATGGCGGAAACAAAACAAAACTTAATATATCTAATGTTTACAACCGATTTCAGTCAAAAAAATTACGTCACTACGTTGTTTTGTGACGTAGTTTGGCCACACTGGTAGTAGCGCTTGGGGAAGCCGCCCACAAACATTTAGATAAAGAAAAGACTTTTTAGTTATACAGCGATTAAGGACTGCTAAAATAAAATCGTAATTTATCTGCATCTGTTATTAATTGGACATATTTTCTGCTTATTGTATTACTTTATTTTGATTATGGTACGAAATTACTGTGGTACAAAATTACCAAATCCGATACGAAATTAATATGTAATATAGAGCAACCAAAGGGAAGTTACTCTAAACACGTTTTAGCCTTATTGCAGAAAATATGTCGAATTGTTTAGCCGTGCTTGTACCCTCTCCACTACATTAAACACATACCTGATGATAAAAAAATTAATGTTTCCATAATCTAGGATTAAAAAACTAAGCGAATTCGTAACAGTTGTCTTTTACAAGCGAATAGAAGATATTTAAGAAAATAATTCAATTATGGGCAACCATGTTTTAAAACTTTATCAAGCATGTTCATGTTTTAAACGTATGTTTTTTCAAAGAACATTGCTTTAAGAAGCAATTTACAGAATTTTCATAATTTTATATTCATACCCGTATTTACTGTTGATTTATGAAACGGGCACCTGTAAACCGACAAAGGTGGAAAGGGACGTAATTCTAAATTATTTTGATGTCTTGTTATTTGGCAGTAAACTCATTAAACCATGCCTGAACACAGTTCAACAACACTAATTAACATTATTATGGACTCTGCAATAGTTATTGACACACCTGAAGAATATTTATGATGAAACACTAATTTTTTTTTTTTTATGTTTTTGTTCTGTGGAGGTCCATATGCTTTAGTTAACATAAAAAAGGTGATAAACAATTACTATGTTTAAAAAAATGCTTGCTCTATGCTATAATATGGTACGAAATTTCCAACTACGTGTGCATGTGGCTGTCCATTGGTGTTGTTAAATTTGACTGTGTTAATGCGTTGAGTAAATCACGTTTATTTATTTAATAAACTGTGAGGATCATTGAAATGACAGTGACAGTAACTACGACACTTAGAACTAACACTTCAAAGTGATGAACCGATTGACCAGCCTCGATAATGTGTTGAATTCCCCGCCATGTTTTACTTTTAAGTTTTAGGCTACTTTCATACGAAATCTGACGTGACCTATGGGCTCATTCTTGGAATTAGTTATGTGTTAGTGTAACCGTTTTTCTAAAGTACGTTTCTGCACATACTTAGTTGTACAACGAAACAATTACCTGTAGTATATTCAGGGGCGTGCGCAGGAAATTTTGCAGGGGGGGGGGGAGGGGGGTCGAGGTGTCTGGCGAAGCCCGACACCGCCAGCGCCGCAGAGAGAGAGAGAGAGAGAGAGAGAGAGAGAGAGAGAGAGAGAGAGAGAGAGAGAGAGAGAGAGTTTTTATTTTATTTTATTTATTTATTTATTTGGGGTGGGGGGGGGGATCTGTCTGTCACACGCATTAACTAGTGACGTCACTGTTTTATGCGTAAGTGTTTTCTATAATCCTTTGCAGACAACTGACAAAGAAACAAAGATGGTGACCATGCTATATTTTGGTATAAATTATTCGCGGAAACCCTATTATCCACTACAAAACTTTTTTAAACAAAATATTATTATTGAGTTACTCGTGGAAAGATTATGCGTGGGATTGATATCATTACTTTCTAGTTATTTATTACAAATAAATGTGAAAATAAAATTTTGTAGTTTTAACTTTGAGATAGGACCTTCAAGAATGAGTTTCGGGTTCCTAAATTGATCACTGCTGTCATTACGATTATTTACTACTGATACTAATCTACCTAACTGACGACGGAAAATAGAGACAAAAAGTAGTCAAAAGGTTATTTTAATTTGTTCTAAAATTTGCCCTTACTGCAGAATGACTCATGCAAACACATTTAGATAAGACTATAACAGAGAGACACTAGTCTGTGGTGTTTAAATGGGGAAATACCGTCTAAAAATAACTAGATCTTGTTTCGGTAGCCATTACTTCTCAGACGAACGTGTGTTTTTATAATTATGAAAAATGCTTTTTGGGGTATTACAAAAACCTGGATGACCAGAACCACTTCAGGCGTACGAATTAAAATGAATATTCTAAATAATAAAATGTAAGTATTTCTAACTTAAATTATTACAAGCGGCTCTAATAGTGAGAAATACGTCGTAGTGTTTTAACACTAAGGTCTATTCCATTTAAAAACCAAATGGCCAGATCGGGGACCAGTGAAATAGTTTGCGAACGTTAGCGTCGCTCGCTGTCGCTGAACGCGGCCACTGTATTACATTCCTGAAGATGGCGTCAAACTGGAAGTTGTTGACAGTCTCATATGGCAGGAAAATTATTCTTTTGGCGCTTCTGTTGAACATTGACGTTTGTTTAGGTTAGTTCACTACCGCTGCTTCTTTATTACAGGGACTGCTATTATAAGATGTTTCTGACCAATATAGCATTTTTACAACTAAATTACTATTAAGATCGACAACAGTCAATTTCCGTACCCTTGTTTTGGCTTCGTACACAATAAATATAGCATAAATCTCTCTCACCAATAAATATAGCATAAATCTATCTCACCATAATTTCACTTGAAATCCATATTTCATAAAAGGTACAATGTTTTTTAATCACAACATTTTCTTCAAACATATTTAATTGCATTAGTAATGTTCAAACAAAAAACCTGTCAATAGCAATTTTGCATTTGGATTTTTTTCAGCATTCTTAAAGTTAAAATGGAAATGTAGACATCGTAAATATCGAGTCGAAGAAATCCATTAAAATTAAGTAACCAATAACATAACACGGGTATTCGTAGTTTACTACTAGAAGCTAAAACCCTACTGATCATTACCAACACGACTAAAGCATTTGATTTGTACAGAAAAACAGTTAATTTTTAAAGAATCAAAATCCCAAGTCCATTAGCAAAACTAAGATGGCGGACTGCACTGTGTCGGTTAACGAAGTAGGACGATCTCGGCCGAGTGATTTCGACACGGGAGAGATCGCCGAATATTCTACTTAGTGTTGGTCGAAGTCGGCGTACTTTATACATGTAACAAGGGTAGCAGTATACAGTTAACTCCTTTGTGTACATCTACAGACTGTGACAGGACACAATGTACCACTTCCCATTTATATGGTTAATGGGAGGAACCTCTTAAAGGTACAGTACCGCCTTTGCATATGTAGTGATTTCAAATTCTATTTTTTAGCTTCACTGGTGTCATTAGCTCAATACACCGGACAAAAACATGCATTGCTTCACGAGGAAATGGTTGGTGCCATTGTATTTCTAAAGCTATAAAGTTGATTTTTAATTTTTTTTTTTAATAAAACAGCACTTAAAAAAGCATGGTGGTTACCATGGCCACCTTAAGGTATTAGTATACAGTTAACTCCCTTCTGTAACCGGGCACGCAAAAAAAGTGCTCGTTGATTTTGCACATATCCATGTTTGTAGGCTAATTATTTAGAATAGGAAGTAAATTCTTAAGCTTAGTGATAGCCAAGAAGTCATTTTTTAAAATGACAATTAGTTTGTAAGCAGCAGTGCAAATGGTGTACCTGTAATGAGGCTTGGTATTCATACGCGAGGTTTTCCTTATGACAAAATTGGGGTGCGATAATTTTGGGTAATTTTGAAACAAGCTGATTTTGTGAAAAATTTGATGCCTAAAGCTTTATTCAAATGAGTGTTTTTGTAAGGTTTGATCAGCAAAGTTTCCATAAATATATATTCGTGATATCCGCCAACTCCCGCTTGCGGGTGGTTTGTATGAGTGTGAACATTGTCAAAAATACAACCAAAATCATCCAGTTTCAACACATTATGAACAAAGAAACACATATATTTAACTAAAGATATTTAAAATTAGTCCTCTTTATAATCATGACCCTTTTTGTAATTTCCTTGAGACAAAAAATACTTGTATCTTTCTTTATTTTTAAACCATAGGTGGGCATTTAGGATGCCATGTGTGCCACTACCAGTCGTATGGTTAGTGACACTCTGATGATTCGTATAGTGGTAGTACTCTTTTATAGTCGTCGCTGTACGAGCGCGCGTTGTGAAACACTCGTACAACGGTTGATAAACTCGGAAGATCGATCAAGTTTAAGGAAGATTTTAATTGGTTATAAGTTACACATTTCACACATTTCACAAGGTATAGTTCAGTTCTTCTCTGGGTTCACGTCACAGAGTTAACTGATAGGATGATCGTGGTTCGGGATAAAATGTTCACAGGAACTGTATCTGCCTCACGTGATTGTCGGATGTTTCAGTTTTACTTTCGTCAGAAAGTATAACGACCGGCTGGGTCAACAAAGTAGTTGATTCTTGGATTGCCGTTGGCCGGAGCTTTTCGTGGTCGAGAAAAGACTGTCGATAGAGGTTGCTGGCTCTTCTTTTAAACACTACTGGCACGAGGAAGGTATGCGGGTCATGCAACGACATTGATCGTTTGAGGCCGGATCTGTCCATCAACACAGTCGTACGCGGTCATCTCGCACCGTCCACAAAGTTCATATATGAATTATAGACTGACCACCGCTGGCCCATCGCTGTTCCTTTAATATCAGGAGAATTAGTTCGGAGATTTCTGGACTGACTTCCGCTGGCCATCGTCGTTCCTTTAATGTCAGGAGAAATTAGTTAGCTATCTGTTTCGTTAATGTGAGGGTATTGTGTTACACATGGCCTGGTATGCATAATTCTCAGCTGAAGATTTACAAATAACTGTGGTCTGCTACCTTAATTGATACTTATACGGTTACACTTTTATCTAAAACAAAACGTGCTAAAATGCCCATAACATGGTTTTTGCCAGAAATAGTTTTTCGGGTATAGCGCTATCGAATTCAATATTTACAAAATTGAAGCAACCGCAATCGACAGGGGGTATGAGGGACCTCCCCAAGAAGAAAAAAAGTGGGTTACTGTTATACAGTAATAATAAGTCATTAATTTTGTCAAAAGGTCAACTTAAAAAAATAAATAATAATAATAATTGCAAAAACATTAGGGTATGGTGTCATACGTTTACCCGTTTTAAGCTAGCGACACATATATCCGTAAAATGGTCCGTTTATCGGTTCCGATTAACGCACGCGTTTATCGGACCCGATAAACTGTGACACACATATCCGTAATGCCATCCGTAAACTCAGCATTAATGGAGTACATGGATTCATCAGACAATGATTAAATTATTTTGGTTACAACATATAAATTTAATAATGAAAGATCTGTATGATGATGATGCAAAATGTGTGGAATACTTTCGTCTGAACAGGGAGCAGTTCGCACAAGTTCTTCATTTTATTGGTTCTGACCTAACAGGAACAAGCAAGACACGAGAAGTAATCTGTCCTCGCCAACGACTATCTATCTGTTTAAGGTAAGTTCGAGGCTGTAATGTGACAAAATAAATTTATATTTATATATTAATCTATTTAACGATTTTTCATATATCATTCAAATTAATTAATTTAATTAATTTCAAACAGTTTATTAAAACATGGCGACAGGTTTGTATAATATTATTGCAAGACAAGACAAGTTTTCTTTAAATTGTAGTTGTTTTCATTGTATTTTTGATCTTCATTATTGAATTATGTTACAAGATGAGGAAACACATTTTCAGCTTTAATAAATCTGTAGAAGTAAAACAAAGCGTTCATTTCATCCAAACAATTTTATTTTTAGACTATAACCATAGGTATCATTTATTTCGACCAGTTGATATGTTTATAAATTTACTATTCGCATGCAGTCTGCTATCATATCTCCACTAAGCTGAGTATTGGTTGGCGGTGAATGATAATACTGGGTTGAACTTGTGTCGATGCTCACTGGCACGACCTGCTGTGGACGTCCGGACTCATACGGTAGAGGTGTTATTTGCCGATGTGGTAGTTTAGGATTTTCGGCATTATAGAAGAGTTGTGAAATCTGCAAAAGTAGGATGGATTTGATGTGTTCGGGGAGTTTTCTCATTCTGATCATGCAGCTTTCGAGGAAAACATCTTCTCCGGACTTGGTAACATCTGTAGCCTTGTCTCCTGAAGCAGCTATCTTCTTCTTTAGGTTAATGTAATCAGTCAGTGTCTTTCCTAAGTCATCAAGCTTTCTCTCTGGGCCGCGCTTTCGACTTGTGATTACTGTTGGTTGTGAAGGTAAAGCGCAAGATGATCCGGCGTTTGAAGCAGATAGTGTTAAGATGCTTTGACTGAAACGAATAAAAGAAAACATTTAATAAATAATATTTGTTAATATTTTACAGGTTTCTGGCATCTGGTGAATCTTTCAC
The DNA here is from genome assembly GCF_016097555.1 of Gigantopelta aegis. Lineage (NCBI taxonomy): Eukaryota > Metazoa > Mollusca > Gastropoda > Neomphalida > Peltospiridae > Gigantopelta > Gigantopelta aegis. The sequence goes on from NC_054710.1 coordinate 44,154,316, forward strand.
ATCACTGAGTTACAGTTACCGGTGCGGCAGGACGACCATTGGCTACATTGTTCGTGAAGTGTGTGAGCTAATCTGGAAAAAAATGTTGGCAACATATATGCAATGTCCCCAGACCGAAGAAGAATGGGAAATAAAATCTGCCATGTTTGAAAGTTTATGGAACTTTCCACATTGTGTCGGTGCCATCGACGGTAAACACATTGTTCTGAAATGTCCAAACAATTCTGGGTCGTTATATTATAATTACAAAGGTACCTTCTCGATTGTACTGATGGCAATGGTGGATGCTAATCTGCAGTTTATTGCCATTAACGTTGGGTCTTATGGCAGATACGACAGTGGCATATTTGCTGCTAGCGAAACGGGACGAAGAATACTTAATGGAACTATGAATTTTCCAAAAAAGTAAAGTCATCCAAGGTGCAGAGGAGTTGGGACCCCTGCCATATGTCGTCGTAGCTGACCCAGCTTTCCCACTAAGCAATCATATAATGAAACCATATGCAGGACGTGGTTGTTCAGAAGGTCAACAGATATTGAATTACCGGCTCTCAAGGGCAAGACGAATTGTTGAGAACGGATTTGGAATATTGGCCGCGAGATGGCGGATTTTTCACACGAAAATTGCTGTCGAGCCTGAGGCAGCTATATCAGTGGTTAAAGCGGCCTTTCTTCTTCATAACATGATTCAACTGAACACAACACCTGCGCAGTTTACCATGCGAATGAAGCCACATGATACAACAACGGGTTGCACAGAGTCTCTGCTGAGGTTAAGAATGGGTGCAACAAATCCTGCACGGGCAGCTAAGACAATCAGGGACCGATTTAAGGACTATTTCAACAAAATAAATGTCTTGCCATGGCAGAACAATGTAGTGGAACGAGGAAAGTCAAATATTTGAATAACGTCGTAACTTACAGACTGGAATGGTATAACCAATTCAGTTTTACCTCTCTGATCTATTTGATTCTGACTCCTCGTCATCCTGGTCAACTTGGTGGTCTTCTGGTGTGTTGTCTTCAAGCTCCACGTTTTCTTCGTCGTTCTCGAATTCAATCATTAAGTTAGTTTCAGTGCTGTAAATAAATAAAACATTATGTTAGTACAGACTGAACAAAAAAAATGTTGAAATCGGTAAATAAAATTATTTTGTTTAGCATACACATAAACAACTTGTTATATTTCCTTCCCTCAGTCTGATTAACCGCATCAAGGAAACTCATGTATTCCATATAATCCCATGGTTTTGTAAATTTTGAAGCTTGACCACTTTGTGTTTTCGCTTCTCTCTTCTTCCGGGTATAGGTGTCTCGGAGATTTCTCAATTTTTTTCGTCAACTCTTCACCTGAAATATCAATTGTGTATGTGTGTATAGCTCATGAACATAAACTACGACAGCATCACATTTCATATTATAGAAACATTGCATGACACGGTAAAAAATATTTATTCTCCTGAAACAAATCAACAAACCACCACAAGTAACCACAACGCCATAAACTACGCGGCTTGCTGTCGCAGTTTATGTTCGTGTGTGTGTGTGTGTGTGTGTGTGTGTGTGTGTGTCACTGTGTGTGTGTGTCACTGTGTGTGTCCGTGCGCGTGTTCATGTATTTATATAGATGGACTAAGAGAAAAAAGAGATATTATGTAGGTATAATTATGTGCGTGCATACATATGTATGTATGTGTTTGTGTACTTGCAGCCAAGACTAAATATCCACCTTATGTAAACAGACCGCTTTAATGCGATAGCCCGGTTCATGGTGTTTAGCGGCATTGTAAAAAAAATAAAAAAATAAAAATGTGTCTGTAACCAATACTTGCCAGTGCATCCAGCTTTCACAATTGTAGCCATTTCTTCCCATGTACTGAAGGCTTTCTGGGAATCATGGTAAGATACATCCCTCGGGTTAAAGAGGTAAGGCCGCTTCCTTACCTCTTCAATTAAATCATTTACAATTTCTTTTGAAAGACTTGGTCGCGGCATTTTAACATTACCACGTGGTTGGGTCATTCCCAGAATGACGTCATACTCGGGGAAATCTTCCTCCGTTAACGGAAGGTAAACGGAGGATTTTCGAGCACTGTCCGAAACGTGCGATAATCGGATCCGACAAATAAACGTTACGGACTTATGTGTCGGTGTCTATTGAAAACCACTGGTTGGAAATGATCCGTTATCTGGAGCATTTTACGGCCGATAAACGGATCCGATAAACGGAGCATTTATGGACTTATGTGTCGCTAGCTTTAGGCTACCCTCTAGCAGAAACCCTGCATAAGAAACAACGTTTTTACACATGATTAAGTTAACAACATTTAGAAACATATTCTTTGTGACTTACACATTATTATTAATTGTTTATTTACATTTGGATACCGCTCTCATTCTCAAACACATTAATCAATAATAATACTTTTGAGCCCGTCAGAATCACGTGAAGCGTTTCTGATCGAAATACCTGGGCCAAATTTAGCTAGACCGATGAGAATCCTCCGGATTTATCTGGAATTCCGGAACATTGCCGCGTTTATATTATTCACGTATCTGGAATATTTTTATTATTTAAGCATATAGAACAGAAAATCCAATTACGTTTGGTGCATATATGACCCCTTACTCCGCATTGGTTTCACTACGCTGGCTTATCCGGGTCAAAACCAAAGCCAGTATGTTGAAAGTGGGACACTTTTGACGGGCTCGTACCGATCTCGGTTTTCATTGGCTTATCACAAGTATAGAATTCCCCAACAAGAGATCACGTGAGATTTCGCAATTTTTGAACAAATTTAACTGTCTTGATTGAGGGGTCGTCTCATATCTCCAAAACATATTTATATCCATAGAGGTATGGTACAACGCCTTTCCAGGGGTCGGTGGGTTGGGAATTTGCCTTGAAATTTTGACAGTGGCCAGCTGTTGGCATACGCGTTACATGTAAGGGGGTGTTACTAATTATGTAACGCTCTAGGGGTAGAGGAAGAGGGTACTGTGTTCGATTTACGTAACAGTTTTCAAGACTGTATGTTATTTTTATTCATTACTTAGACCTAAAAAGGCGTTTTTTGGAAATGCGCGGTCAGTCTAGGATCGATCCCCATCGGCGGGTATATAAAAGACCATGGTATGTGATATCCTGTCTGTGGGATGGTACATATAAACGATCCCTTGCTAAAACAAAAATGTAGCGGGTTTCCAAGGCGCGTGTGCAGGGATTTCAGCGGGGTTGGGGTTACAGACTGATGAGCAAAGTTTATATGGGCCCAAAAAATACATTTCAATTTTGTTTAAGCTTGGACAAGTAAGGGTTTCGACCTCCAATACCCACCCCCTGCACATGCACCCGATTCCTCTCTAAGAATATATGTAAAAATTACCAAATGTTAGACATCCAACAGCAGATGGAAGGAAGATAGCATATGCTTTATTTAACGACGTACTCAACACATTTTATTTACGGTTGTATGGGGTCGGATGATTATTAAATCAATATGCTTTATCTTTGATGTCGTTAAACACACCCCTCCCCCTAACTTTACCCTTTCCAAACGAAATAATATTTATTTGAATTTGTCGATTTTAACACGTAAAATTATGAAGTGAAAACGTTCATTGTCTACTTTAGTATATTTTATTTTAAAAATATATACATGATTAATGTGTTACTAGTATACAAACTAAACTTTGAAAGTTCTACTAACACTTTTTAAAATATCAGTTCTGAAATAGGAAGGTACGACTGTCGATAATATGTTGTCAAGATCAAACCGGTTTTAACTAAAGACTAGTACCGTATCCTCAACCGAATGTTCTTCGTACAGCGCAAGATTTCTCTTTTAATTTTTTGATACGAACCCTACAATTTGAAATCGGCAAACACACGTGTTAACTGAAACTGGCTGTCGTTTGTGCTTTGCCGAGCTATGGCGTCACAGGCGACGAATCAAGCGTATACGTTTGACGATATCCGTTCATAGCGAACACACGACTTTTTTAAAAGTGCATTTGAGCTTGTATTTCACATCTGTACATGATGTTATAATATGGTAACCAGAGAATGTAACTTTAAATGACTCACTTTTCATCACACATATTACAGCTTCCCAATGAAATACAGTGATATTAAATAGATATACATACACAGCGTTTTATCGTCTTTCCAACAGATATAATTATTTAATTTGTAATTCGGTTAAAACTACACTCAAGAGAGCTCTGTTAATGACGTCGCGTAAAAAGTATGACGTCGCGGCCATTTTTACAGCTGACAGGATCACATGATAATTTTGTCTGACGTCAATGGCTTCTTTTAGAAGTGTTTTGAGGCATTTAAGACGTGGCTCATTATAGAGAAAGGTCGATTTTGTCACTGATAACGAAATGTGATATTTTAAATGTACTTTGAAAAACACTGAACTTCAAATGGATTTTGAATATATTTCTATACTTCGGCACATCGAGTTCACATATTCAATTGTTAAATTGAACCTATTTCTATGTTTTCTTTGAGATTTCAAGTCATTTCACCCTAGCGCATTTAAGCCAAGGCGTCCTAACAGGGGTTGTCTCAGCAGTCATGGCGGCAGCCATTTTATCAATCCTATAATGCATCGCTTCAAGGTGGCACTGACTAGTATGTTACATGTGTTTTAGTTTTTTAAAATAAATACTAGGGCCTAAGTTGCTGAAATCGCGTTTTGTTATGTAACTGACCATGCGTCAAATATCGGAGGTGAATCTAGTCGAAATACATAATGGCTAGCGAGCTCTCACCCACAATTACATTGTTTTGGTTGTTTCTTGTATGGAATTTTTTATTTTTTCACTTTTAAAGCTGCAATCTCGCCTCACATTAATTAGCATTAATTAGCATAACTTCATAGAAACACACCTACAGTTTTTATAAAGAATTGTGTGTGACAGTAACACAATTTTAATAGTTAAATATTTTTGTTTAGATATTTTAGGTAATACTAATATTCCGATCAGCACACAGTAGCCTCCCCAACATCTTATATTGTTCTTTTTAATGTATTTTCCAGGGAAACATGACCCGACCCCCAACCCCTACCCAACACACACACACACACACACACACACACACACACACCTTTGCTAGCCACAGTCTAGACCTCTACGCAATTTCCTGCACAGGCGCCTGTTTTACAGAATATTTCGTTTCAATGCTTCAAATTAATTTGATATGTATATTAAATTGTATTATAGACATGCTAAATTGCAAATTTTGCTGTAATAACAGCAAAAATAATTCATCCTAAAAATATCGACCTAGTAACTTTAACATTAGTATTTGTATAAACATGTTTATGTTGGTCTTGCATGTCGATAGGTAGGGCCTAGATGTCCAACATGTTAGAATGAAGACATTGTTGTATACATGATTGTAAGCATAACTGGCAGGTAAATCAAAACATAAATAAAACAAAAACAAACAAATAGCCCAATACACCACCACCACCACCCAAAAAAACAACCCAGTAACAATACCAACCCCAACCCAAAATAAAATACAAAATACCCCTCACCCCTCGACAAGAATAACAAAACGAACAAAAACAAACATATAACCCAGACGAACACGCACATGTTCTATCTATATTTACAGTGGCATGCAGTAATCACATTATTATTATTATTATTATTATTATTATTATTATTATTTATTTATTTATTTATTTAATCATTTAAAAAAATTAGCCTTTTATGTTTTGCCCGTTGCGGCCAAACGGCAAACCTTTTTCTATTTTTAAAAATTATTATTATTTTACAAGGCAATATTTAGTTATTCATATAAATATAGAAAAAATGGTCAGGTAGGTTAATTTTCGCCCCACCCCCATCCCCATGTCCAGACCACGGTACGGCCCTGCATTTAATGGTAGCTGGTGCAGGAAATGGGTACTGGTGGCAAAAAATATCATCTGGTTTGTTGCTGCATACATTTGCATATAATTGCTATATTCCATTTCCGTACATTAAACGCTTCATTTTATTGTCTGCAAATTAATAATGAGACTACAGATAGTTCTTAGAAAATCCATGTTTCTATTTTTATCCCGGTGTCACTTTAAAAACAAAAACAAACACTCACAAAAATAGAATCTCACATCATATGTACAATGCAGGGGTTGCGTTAAGATGCGTCCCTAGCTGAACGTATGGAAAGCACACCTGGACGCTTGCTCATCACCACAAGTGATAATAGAACCGTCCCAGTTAATTTTCAAAGACGCATTACAGACGCATGTGTATTCCATTATTTCATGATCAGCACGTCCTAAGTTATCTGGACGCATACGGAATCAGTTGGCCAAGTCAAACAATCCGTCACTCATAATCCCGTCCTGATCTCCACTATCGTTCCCACTATAAACCTATTGTAAAAAATTAGTGAAAATCACTTTCTTCCCCTGATCGTCTGGTGGAATTGTGGGAATGACAAGACAAGCCTATATTTTGAAAGGTATACAGGACGCTTTGGTTGATTACAGTATATTCTCTCAGGCCGAAACGCCATCGGAAATCCTCGTATGGCCAAACAGCCTCGGTGGCGTCGTGGTTAGGTCATCGGTCAACAGGCTGGTAGGCACTGGGTTCGGATCCCAGTCGAGGCATGGGATTTTTAATCCAGACACCGACTCCAAACCCTGAGTGAGTGCTCCTCAAGGCTCAATGGGTAAGTGTATACCACTTGCACCGACCAGTGATCCATAACTGGTTCAACAAAGGCATGGTTTGTGCTATCCTGCCTGTGGGGAGCGCAAATAAAAGATCCCTTGCTGCTAATAGGAAAGAGTAGCCCTTGAAGTGGCGATAGCGGGTTTCCTTTCACAATCTGTGTGGTCCTTAACCATATGTCTGACGCCATATAACCGTAAATAAAATGTGTTGAGTGCGTCGTTAAATAAAACATTTCTTTCTTTCTTTCTTTCGTATGGCCAATGCACGTCACAAATCAATTGGCTTTCCGTAAGCAGAACACTGGCTACGTTACTAACACTGGAGCCGTGTTAACAGTCAACGTGTACCTTTAAACTACAGTGGGAAAATTAAATGTCACAATAACTTAATAATTGCAGCCACTATATAAGCAAACTACATCAATATATTACTATGCGTCTGGACTGACATTGATATAGTTTAGGTATTGTGTGGATTTGTTTAATTATTTATTTAAACTATTAACATGACTATCGAAATTAAAGTCATTAATGATGTCATTATGACGTAGATTGGCCACACTGATATTGGGCAATCGGAAATCCTCCTAATTTCTGTCGAAAGAGAACTGTTCCCTGGCGTAGGAAGAGGGAGGGGGGTGGGGGTGTGTGTGTCAAAGAGGGCATGTGCCTCCCACTTTTCAGATATTTTGCTTTATATTTGCTTTATAATAGTGTAAATATAAAAGTGTGCCCCCCCCCCCCCCCCCCCCACACACTTTTGGCACCTTCCTACACCACTGAAGTTTATTAACTTGTTTGAATATTCCTACAAGGAAAACAATCTAAATTAGATATGTATCACTAATAGTTTATTTTGATACAAAAAATCACTAAACTATAACAACATAATATCAATACGATAACCAAGAGAGAAACCAAGGCTCGAACTTAAGAATTTATCACCCATGGCAATTAAAAAAAACAAATTGCCGTGTGTGAAAGGGCCTACCGACGGCAATTTTGAGTATGCAGCAATTAAACTTGACTGAAAGATTATTTTTCTGTATTTACATGTAGTCCAGTTTCTTCAGTTTATGTCAATAAACTTCAATAAACAAGAATTTATTATAAATGGAACCATGGACTACTAGCATAAGCTAACATGAAACGGAACCTGGTGTTTCTGAGACAAGTTGCCTAAGTTTTCGGTGAATATATACTCTTCAAAAGAAGAAACGCAAAACCACATTGTCGTAACATTTGGAGAATTGATTTAATTATTGAATGGTGAGTCCGATAATTACCAAATGTTGCAGGATTGTTCACAATTCACTCTAGTCCATTGTGAGTAAGTGATAGGACACACCACCAAGGTCAAGGTCATCTGGAGTCAATACCGGGTGTGGCCTCCGCGTGTGTTGACAACTGCCTGGCACCGCCTGCCCATTGAAGCAACCAGAGTACGGATGACGTCCCGGGGGATGGTGGCCCACTCGGCCTGCAAGGCTGCTGCCAGCTCGGGCAGGGTCTGGGGCTGTGGTTGTCGCTGTCGGAGGCGTCGGTCCAACTCGTCCGATAGATGCTCAATTGGGTTCAAATCCGGTGATATCGATGGCCAAGTAAGGACATTAATGTTGTTGTTCTGTAGGAAAGCCGTTGTGAGACGTGCTGTGTGAGGCCTGGCGTTGTCATGTTGGAACACTGCGTTGGCGTTGGCCATAACTGGAACGATGTGTGGCCGTAGGATCTGGTCAATGTAGCCCTGTGCATTCAGGTTGCCCTGCACGTGGACCAGGTCAGTTCTGCCAGTGTGTGAGATGGCTGCCCACACCATGACACTACCCCCGCCGAATCTGTCCACTTCCTGCACGCAGTTTGCCGCATAACGTTCACCACGACGCCTGTACACGCGACATCTTCCATCATGACGTCGGAGCAGAAATCGGGACTCGTCACTGAACCACACCTGTCTCCATCGCAGTTGAGGCCATTGTCGATGAATCTGGCACCACTGCAGTCGGAGTCGACGGTGTTGTGGTGTTAAGATGACACCTCGAACTGGACGTCTGGCACGAATTCCTACCTCACGTAGGCGGTTCCGTACGGTCTGGTCGGATATCCTGCGCAAACCTGGTATTGCTGCGGCTTTGGAGGTGGCAGTAGTCAATCGTTCCCGAAGGTGGCGTACCCGGATGTAGCGGTCCTGCCCGGGGGTAGTGACCCGTGGTCGACCGGATCTAGGGAGGTCACGTGTTGATCCATGTTGCTGGTAACGGTCCCACAGTCTGGAGATGGTGCTTGGGGACACATGGAATGCCCTGGCAACAGCCGTTCTGGATTCGCCTGCGTCTAGTCGGCCGATGGCATTGTTTCTCTGCGGTTCACTGAGACGTGGCATGTCCTGGATTGTCAACTGTCGGCCAGATACAGAGGCCAGGCAAGTGAACACCCTGCACTTTTATACTGTCGGTGTTCATTTTGCACGTGCAGACAACGCACGTGCAGTGGTGACATGGTTTGCACGTGGCTGCGTTTTTGCGAATATTCACATTTTGAAACTTTATTTTACAGTAGCTGCGTTTTATCGAATGTAACCGTGGGAATGTGTTTGGGACATGCAATGACCTTATATTCACAAAGCATGAACCGGTAGGAAACATAAAATCGGAGTTATAACCCATTTGTACCCTTTTGCGTTTCTTTTTTTGAAGAGTATATGACATGAAACCTGTTCTGTGGTTGACATTAAGTTGTATATATGGTTCTCGCTTAGTAAAAATTAAGGGAGGATGGATGCGTGTCCCACCCCACCCCACCATTTCAAATAAACCCCAACAAAAACACACACACACACACACACACACACACACCCCAAAAAAAAAAAAAAAAAAAAAAAAACTGAAAAGAAGAAAAAAAAGGCACGTTTGGTTACCGTATATCGTTGTATATTGGTCGACTTTGTGGAAAAACCTATTCCTTATTTTGTCCCTCGGCATCTGGTACTGAAAATTTGGTACGATGTACAAGCTGCCTTATTTTTTGTGTACTGTTAAAACGTAGTTCAGTTAAAACGGAGTGTCGGTCTGACATTCACGGGTATTCGTTTTGCTAAATTGATCAAAGTTTTAATATTATTATTTTAATAAAGATTTTAAGATATTTAAAAAATAATAAAGAATTTTTTAAGCGATCCCCTACTGTGGGATAACATGTTTCTGTTATTTTTATTTCCATCTTCATCGAGTGAATCGATCACATTGATATTGCCTGCTTATAAAAAGTAGTTTCGTTTTTGTAAAGGCTGTGTATATATTATTTGGCACACAAGATAAATGATTTTAATAATGAACACTACTACTTCCGTTTTTATAAGCGGTGATACCCCCCCCCCCCCCCCCCCCCGATTTTTTTGTTTTTTGTTTTTAAACGTTTCTAATAGTTTTATAAGGAATTGCTGAATAAACAAATTATTGGCAATACGTAAAAATCATCCGTTACGAACAATTAAATCTGCAAGTGAGGTTAAAATATCAGACACGAGTTAGTGGACATAAAGTACAGAATGACCGTTCTAATCACGTGACAAATTTGGCGCCAAATAAATAGTTTTTTCAGTCGGAGATTGTCGATACGATAAAAATAAAATGTTTTCATTGCTAAAATAAAATATAACTGTTATTGTGTGTATCCAATATACAATTGGATACTGGTATGGGACACAACAAAGGCTATTAAAAAATAGTGTTAAATTACGCGGCTTGTTTCCTTTGATGTCCAGTGTGCAGATTGATCGATGTTTTTCAGTGTGAAAACAAAGTGTGCATTTTTAAATGGCGGAGATAACAGGATATAACAGGATGCCGAAAAATAAAGAGACGTGCAGAAAAACAAACAAATGGGGCTGCCAAACGTGAAAAGGGGCAGCATATCACGAAAGCGAGTAGGCAAAATATAGCGAGAAGGTATATTATACATCAACACAGGGTACGCGCGTCGATCCCAGTCGAGGCATGGGATTTTTAATCCAGATGCCGACTCCAAACACTGAGTGAGTGCTCCGCAAGGCTCAGTGGGTAAGTGTAAACCACTTGCATCCATAATTGGTTCAATACAAGCCATGGTTTGTGCCGTCCTGTCTGTGGGAAGCGCAAATAAAATATCCCTTGCTGCCTGTCGTAAAAGAGTAGCCTATGTGGCGACAGCGGGTTTCCTCTGAAAAAAACCAGTGTCAGAATGACCATATGTTTGACGTCCAATAGTCGATGATAAGATCAAAAATCAATGTGCTCTAGTGGCGTCGTTAAATAAAACAAACTTTACTTTAATTTTACTAAATATAGTTCAATCGCGTGTTAAATACTGGCAGGTAAAGTTCATACACATTTGTACATTTTGCCGTCAGTGAGGAGCTTTACCGACGGCAGTAATTTTTATCCGGCGGCACAAAAGTGCCATCGGTGACGCCTCCAACCAACGGCAGTTTATATGTCACCGACGGCAATTGCCGTCGTTGCCGCCGTTAAGTTCGAGCCCTGGAATAACAACCATCGCACCCATTTTTGGAAATTTATTGGACTTACCCGACATCAGACCTAGAAACAATCATGGCCGCCAGTATTTGATTGAAAATTGAAATTTAACCTACATGTAACTTGATAATAATGGCCATTGGCTGTCAAAAGCTAGCGGCAATGAGCCACTTACACTGGCATATGGCACCCACGTGTAGGCCCTATGATGTGTACTATGTACACTACTGTGTACAGTCAATAAAAATATAGTGATGTAACACAAGACTCAAAATAAGCAGTGTCGCATCGCAATTTGCGATAGTTAGAAATTATAGGCCTACATGATAACGATTAAATCAATTTTTGTGCATCTCATTTTTGAAGGACTATAGTAAACCGCCCCTCTCCTAAGAGAGTTGCAGTTTTCTAGGTCAGAAGGCCTAACTGCACTATTTGTGTAACAACTGCATTGCCGTGACCCAATTTATCTTTGCGCATGGCTTAAAGAAGCACACGCCGCGGTTGCATAGCAAAAGCATTTCCCCGCATCCCTTGGCACGTTTTTTTTTTTTTTTTTTTAGAAAATGTATATGAAATGTATTTTAGGTGGCCACTGTTTCAAACATGACTTCTGACGATAGTTTAAGGTATGTAAAAAAAAGTATATTGATTGCCACTATTTACCTTATGTAGCTGATAGAAAGATCTGTTTAATACCAGAAAAAAAAATTATGACGTGAACGGTAGCGTCGATGCAAACTTATAATATATGAAGACATACCTATCGGATCAAAACTCCTTTGCCTATTTAATTTATTATTAGAAACAATCCATTTTTGTAAGGTAATAGATCAAAACGTCTGACGAGGCTAACTCATTTATGGTGTTCATATAGTTATGAAAAAGAAAGGAATTGAATTAAATGGTGGCTTCTGTAGTCTACACAAATGAACTCGTTACGGTAATCAGTGAAGTTGGTCAAATTGTCTCGAATACTTCATAACTGTTAGTTAGTCTACAAAGCATACGCGAGGCCCCGAAAATGGCAAGTGTGTAACTCTCTACTCTCTTTAAAAAAGAAATGAAATTTAGACAAAGACCATTCAGAAGTAGACGGAATAATAAAACAGGAGGAAAAGAAATGATAATAGGTATGTAGGAATAAGTCTGGGTCTGTTCACACCAAAAAAGTTGGGGTTTTTTGTATTTATTTAAAAAAAACAAAATTCAAAGAGAACTTAATTTAAATATTTGCATTTCAGCCAGAGGTTAATAAATGTACACCTGTTATTAATATATGTATATATGTACAAAATATAGTAACAGTATAGCTGTTTATTTATTTTTTGTTTGTTTCAATATGTTTGTTAGAAAGTCACAATCCATATGACTGGAACATGATTTGATGCACATTTCTCTGTGGCATATTGACCAATTGGAGCTGTCGGAGTCGGATTATTTTTACTCTTGGAACTCTGGCTGCACACACACGCTGGTCTACTTGATAACTTGTTTCGCATTTATGATGGTGTCTAAAATTATGTAGTTTTGGTTAGATTAACTTTATTATGGTTTGGAATAAAATCCTTTGTAACGACAGTTTTTGCCGGAGGTTAAATATGTTTTTATTAACAACATTGGGACCATTCTAGATCAATAATGTAATGCTGACTTGACATATATGTCGCAGCCGTTCATAACTGGTAATGGTAGGTCAAATGACGTGTTACAAAATGTTGAGGTTGGAGACTGGTTGTGTAATTGTTGAATTAAAAATGCCACACGAATGTCGGTGCCCCAACCAATACTAATTGTAGACCTATGTTCAAAAGTTGCTTAAAAAATAAAAATAATATGAGGGATCTAATGCAGTCGGTAGTGTAAATCTGAGATGCTTGGGTCGTAGTTATAATTGAACCACCTCAGAACCAGTGGGTTTCTCCAATCCCAACTATCATAATAAATGTTGATTCCTACACATGTTTAACTGCACGTTAATCAAACCATCTAACACTGAAAAGGTATCTATAATTGTGTGCATCAAATTATCTGAATAGTAGATAGTGTAATTAAAAAAACAAATTGTTTGCATCAGTGTATGTCATAATTATATTTCTATAGCACTGCTTCTGAACTTTTTGAATAACTCCATTTTTGCAATGGAAAAGAAGTCAGAATACACTAATGAACCAAACAACATAAAATTAGAACAAAAAACATTGGTTAATTTTTTAAACGTGTCTCTACATTTACATGTATCAATTACTTCATAAATTGATAATGCTTGATTTTCACTTGGCTTAGCATTTTGATGATCGAATGCAATTTTTTACTCGCCTAAGCGTTTGGAGGTGTGCGATTTTTCCACTTGCCATGTTTTTTTAGAAACCAAGGACTGCAGTGTTCGAGCTTAAACATTTTGGGCAGTATACGTATTCCAGTTGGATACCGGTACTAACATTTCAAAATCTGGTATCCCACCTGAGAATTTAGTATCCCACTTAAATGAAATTCATAAATAACATCATAACAAACTTTGACTACACTGCATGTTCTCGTTCCCAGTCTGTTGGTACACCCCAATCGAAATCGCTGAATTTGTGAAATTTGCAATCAAACGGAATCGGCAAACAGATTTGTGGCATCTATTTTTGCGTAATACTGACAAATTAATATTTAGCAATGATCTATAAGGGTTTCTGACATTACTAATGATAAACCTACCTGTATCAATATTCTGCAGATGTGGTATCAATATCTGAAATAAAATTTGAAGGGAGGAAACATACATCAAAAATAGTAGCAACTTAGCAGTTCCCAGGCTATTGCTACACTGCTATTTCTCCAATGTAGCATTAGACTGGGTATGAGTTGGGGGAGATATTGTTCTCCAATCCGTAGCTATGCAAGACAGACCCACTCCATGACGCCAGGTCATACGGAATAATTGCATGGACTATTATGTCATTGAATTGTAATTAAAACCTTTATTATAAAAGCTATCTTGTTAATTTATAGTGTTACACACATGAAACAGATGCAGCAAATATGATAGTATGGTTTATTTATAATATAATGATCAAATAAAGAAGTGACTTTTTGAGCCATCATTGTTCGTGTAAAATAATGGTTCATTTATCAAATGGATGGGGAAAAAAGACTCCATCATATGCAGCCATGTGTGGAATGAAAAAAAAGTACACTCTCTGTGGTGGAAATTTCGACCCTGATCCCAGGTCTACTTTTTCTATCCCACATGACAGCATATGATGGAGTCTATTATTACGGCATAGCAATAGACTAGGTATGAGCTTGAAAATACAGTTACTTAACTTAAGTTCACAAGTAATTAATGACGACTTTCATTGTTTCAGCGAAAAATAAAAACACAGGATTAAAAAAAAACAATTCTGGTATCGGGATACTGTTAATCTCGAACACTGCCCTGTCGGCGATTTAGATTTTGTATAAAAACCTTAACAGCCAACATGCAATATGGCCACAATTTACTTGTGAAATAGTGTGCATAATTCACGGTAGTCGCTATACGAAAGCTCAAACAATATCCAAATTATTACATTATGTAGAATGCCCATTTGTCAGTATTTTTTTTGGTAGGGGTGCAACGATACGATCAAAACCGTATTGCGATATATTGCGATACGACAAACCGTATTGCAGTATGTATTGCGATATATCGCTGCGTCAGAATCAAAAGGGTGTAAGTTGGGGTAGCAGATAAAGGAGAAAAAGGCCAAAAACTGTTTCTCAACTAGACACAAGTTTTATGTGGAATATCGTTTGATTTCAGTAGGTATTAGCTTAAAGAAACGCCACATGCACTACTGTATAGCATCATGTAGTATTAATTACTGTGATATTCAAGGTTTTTCACTTACACCCTTCTGGTTCCAAGCCGGAGACACACCCATACAGCATGCATTAAAATGACTTACACCCTTTTGGCTATTCCGTAGATCATTATTATAAAGATAATCATGCAATGGATATTATCTAGTGCACTGTGGTTCTTTCAAGGCTCACAGACAACAGACAATCATGGTTCTTGTGCATGACATCTCATCTTTAATATACATCAAAACAAATAACAGCAGATCATAAAAGAGGACAATGGCAGACCAGTACTAGCCCTAACAGTCCTAACTATTGAAACAATTTAAGTACTGCCACAACCTAACTGGCTTTAAAAGATCTGTCAGCCATCTTCGTTGTCAGATCTAGCTAGCCTTCGTTTTCCTCTACTGAGCTGATATCTGGACTGTTATCCCTCTTAAGGGAATCATAAAAAGCGCTACGGTCTTCAGGGATGTCCTTGGCAATAGCTATTAAATCCTTATGCTTCAAAGCTGTCATGGGAAATGGGGCTTTGTACAAAGAAAGAAATGTTTTATTTAATGACGCACTCAACACATTTTATTTACGGTTATATGGCGTCAGACATATGATTAAGGACCACACAGATTTTGAAAGGAAACCCGCTGTCGCAGGATAGAACAAACCATGGCCTTTGTTGAACCAGTTATGGATCACTGGTCAGTGCAAGTGGTTTACATCTACCCACTGAGCCTTGCAGAGCATTCACTCAGGGTTTGGAGTCGGTATCTGGATTACAAATCCCATGCCTCGACTGGGATCCGAACCCAGTACCTACCAGCCTGTAGACCGATGGCCTAACCACTATGCCACCAAGGCCTGTGGGCCTTGTACAAGGCAGGGACTTCTGTTGCTCCCTTGGTCTTTCTTGTCTTTGCCAAAGACAAGCCTGGGCACCCTGATGAAGGGATCATCTAAACGCTCTTTGACAAAGATGGCTGACAGATCTTCCTTTGCGTGCCTTATCCATTTGAATTTTGTCCATTTGATCTTCCTGCCATCATCATACGTTGTTTTGTGTTTCATCATTGTTGTACTGGCTTCTATGTGATTTATGAAATCTTTGTATGTCATTTCAATGACATTATATGGCTGGGCCAGCCGGCAGCAGCACGCACTTGCATACCAATCAAAGGGGGTGTAGACTTTATTGGTCTGCCCCTTCCTCTCAATGGTAGAGTGGACACATTGTGTAAATTTAACATAATGAAATAAATAATAAATGAAAGGAATAAAATGTATGATTTTTAATTACCAGATATATATAACGTACGAGTATTCAGTACTGTGTCCAGAAAGTTAATAACAAATAACACCGTTGGGACGTTTGACAGCTTGAGATAACACCAGTGGCGACAGCGGGTTTCCTCTCTCAACATCTGGGTGGTCCTGAACCATGTCTGATGCCATATAACCGTAAATACAATGTGTTGAATGTGTCATTAAATAAAACATTTCCTTCCTTCCTATATATCACTGGCCTCGGTGGCGTCGTGGTTAGGCCATTGGTCTACAGGCTGGTAGGTACCGAGTTCGGGTCCCAGTTGAGGCATGGGAATTTTAATCCAGATACTGACACCAAACCTTGAGTGAGTGCTCCGCAATGCTCAATGGGTAGGTGTAAACCACTTGCACCGACCAGTGATCCATAACTGGTTCAACAAAGGCCATGGTTTGTGCTATCCTGCCTGTGGGAAGCGCAAATAAAATATCCCTTTCTGCCTGTCGTAAAAGAGTAGCCTATGTGGCGACAACGGGTTTCCTCTAAAAAACAGTGTCAGAATGACGGTGTGTTTGATGTCCAATAGCCGATGATAAGATAAAAAATCAATGTGCTCTAGTGGCATCGTTAAATAAAACAAACTTTACTTTACTTTCCTTCCTATATCGACTTCGATATGATCTCCCAGGCTAAAAAGCATGTAATTTTTCGCCTGCTGCCATTTCGTGTAATCGCTAAGTTAAAGTCGCCACGTAAACAGATGAGTGGTATGTATGGTTATTTGCACACTTTCTGTTTGTTTGTCAAATAAGATACAAGAAAACAATAACGTGTAACAATCACAATACACAAAACTGTACCGCGGTTCGTATCGAGCTGATGAAACATCGCGATACACCGGTATACCGGTTTATTGTTGCAGCACTATTTTTTTTGTGCCCAAATTTCATGGCTTTTGGATGAGAATGTTTTTTCAAAAAAAAATAATTGTTTTAAAGAGGGTAAGAGCAAAAAGTATGTGTGATATACAAGGCGGTCACAATAGGCACGTTTGTAGGATACCCATCTTTTTATGCTTATTTTTAAACGTCTTGATGTCCCACAAAAATAGCCTTTAAAATATACGCAATATGAGAGTGAAGCAGAACAATAAATAATAATAAAAATAATAATTCTACCAAATACAATTTGGTCTCCGAATGCTAGTCACTAAGGGAGACCTAATAAATATGTAAGTCCAAGCTGATTTGCAATAACATTTGAATTGTTTTTGTGTTTTTTTTGTTTTGTTTGCAGGTGCTTCACTTGTTCTTTCGGGTTCATCGCCTTCTGCAGTTTGTAACCAGTCTTTCACACTGACATGTATTGTGCCACAGGCTTCTGATATTAATGACAGAGTCCTATTTTTAAAAACAACAACAGTTAATGAATTTGCTTCACTGCTTCAGAATATGGCAACATGTGTCGTGTTTAATCCTGCACCATCAGATTACTCTGCATCCTGTGGAGATGGAACAGACAGCAGCTCGTCCACCACTAAGAAGTATTCTCTGGAGATCAACAGAGTTGCAGACGGTGATACTACAGATTGGTGGTGCAAGCTGGATAATGCTAAAAAATACAGCAACATGTTTTCTCTGACGTTTATTAGTAAGTTATTACATCTAACATCGTTTGTTCATATATTTACAGGCCCTATTCCAGGGTTTGAGTTACATTGTCAGAGGGGCACTACAACTATTGCCTTAGGCATGGGATCAAGAGGGCACCCCAGCAATTGTGGGTACACATTAGGAGCACAATGGCAAATTCTTTCTGGGTTATGAAAGCAGAAGGAAAAAAAAGAATAAATAAATGACTGAAACCAGGTGACGGGTGTGAAAAACAATGCATGTTACAATTAACAAATAGCGCACGAAAAATAATTCTGTAGGCACTATTTACAAAATTAGCAGTTTTCATACCTTATAAAGCTGAGTGATATGAATTTTAGACCCTTTTAATAATGCAATAAACATTAAAAACATGACGACAGGACAGTTTCCATGCAACCTTTGAAACAATGACTGGTATTTCTCTTTGTTTTAGCAAATGGAAAAATACATATTATAGACCACGTTCGAAGACGTACCAGTTAAAATCTAATCAGAACACCCTTGCCTATTTAGTTTACAGTCAATTAAAAATACTTTACTGTTTCAAATATAATAGTCAACAAACTGCAGAGCAGAAACAAATGCCCTTCTTTAAGCCACCAGAATCATCAATTTTGATAATCCACTTCCATCACATGTTATGTTCCTGACAGATTACAAATCCCTCATTCAGAGCATACAGTCACCTGAAGAAAACCTAGTAATAGCAGTTCAACAGGGATTGGCTGACCTTTCTCTACACATGCAAGTTGTAGTCCAATGGGTTTCAGCACATTGTGGTGTTGCAAGGAATGAACATGCTGACATGCTGGCAAAGGAGGGAAGCACAATGGAACAGCCAAATCATCCAATCTCCTTAAGATAAAGTTCTGATGCACCCACGCTACAACCAAGGATCCTATCCATCATCTGGAGAGATACCAAGAGACAACCATTTTCAGGCCAATAACCGGTCATTGCCATCTCACATTCCATATGTATCGCCTGAAACTGGCAGACACTGATGAATGTCCATGTCAGACAGGATCACAGTCCCCAGAGAACATCCTGCAATTCTTCCCAATTTACGATGAAGCCAGGATAAAGCACTGGCTGAATGGAGCAACACTGGCTGTCAAGCTTTGGGGTTCCAAAGACGACTTGACAGAGACAGCATTTTTTATCACCAGAACGGACTCCAAATCTAAAGCATGATTAATTATAGCTTGAACGCAGAAGAAGAACTATTTCAAATATAAAAGATCACAAAGTCTGATATTTATATCACTCATTTATGGGGGTGGGTGGAATGCAAATACAAATTTATGTTCTCATTGCTGAAACAGCCGAAGCCTAATTTGTAAAGTCGGCCGAATTGTCCTCACTGGTTCATAACAGTTACAACTTGGCATGAGGTTCCAAAAATGACAAGCGTACAACTTTCTACTTTCTTTGAAAATGGAATTTAGTCAAAGACATTTTTTTAATTCAAGAATTAAAAAAGAAGGGGAAAAACTGGTAGTAGATGTTTGTAGAAATATATAGGCCTATGTTTATTTATTTTAAAAAATTAATATCAAAACAAAATAATGAAATGAAAATTCATTTGTATACATATATTTATATCAGGCCATAGAATTTCATGGGTGTAATATCCTGGTTCATCAAATGATAGAGGACATAGACTTGTCGTCTGCTTGGCTATATGACGTAACCCTAGGAAACACTTCCAGTAATTGTTATATCAACACTTGCGGTAATAGTAACTAAACGATAATAGTTTCTATATTGCTATTGGTATTAATGCTATAAACATTACATTCCTTTCCCTCTAAGTTTAAAACATAATTCCTTGAAAAGTTACCTAATTAATGTTACTGAATACTAACATGGTTAATTTTATTCTGCACTAAAGTTCACTTTCATTTGTGATGCAAATAAACTAAACTGTATATTTATCTGGGATAGTACATAGTATCTTAACACACACTGTTATTCATCTCAAACAGTTTTTATCTTGTTTATCTAACTAAAATTTTAACCTTGCACATTAACTTCAGAGCAAACAACTCATTTTAGAACAATACTAAAATGACACTGATATATCTCTACACTTAGAGATTCAGTCTGTCTGGTGGTTTTGAATGTCTAGTAGAACTGCTAAAAGGAACTGGAAGGTTGACAGGCTCTGGAGCGGCCTGCTGCACAAGGTTGAGCACAGTGGGTTGACTGTGCTGCACAGGGTTGAGCACAATGGGTTCACTGCGCTGCACAGGGTTGAGCACAATGGGTTGACTGTTTACTGGTGTGGTATGTTGTGGTATTCATGGAATCCAGAATAACATCAGAATACAGAGTTTCATTTGTGTAACAGTGTTTCAAATGGTCATGGTGTCTACGAATAACCTCACCTTCAAGTGTTTTTATGACGGATACCAAACTGGTTTGACTTATAATGGTGCCTGAAATCCAGCGAGAACCTCTACCAAAATTTGTTGCAAATACCTTGTCACCAACAGAAAGAGTTGTTTTTGCAGTGTGTATCATGGTGAACTTTGTGTTTTGCTTGAATCTTTTTAATTTTTGCGGTCTCATCAGGGTGAAGGAGGTCAAGGTGAGTTTTCAACTTCCTCCCATTAAAAGTGCCGAAGACGACTTGCCAGTCGTCTAGTGTGGCATAACTCAGTATTTTAACAGAAAGCGAGACACTTTTGATTCTACATATCACCCTTTGGGTTTTTTTATTGCTTCTTTGAACATTTGGACACAACGTTCTGCTAGTCCGTTGGATCTTGGATTGTTGGGAGCAGTCTTTATGTGTTCGATATTGTTTCGAGTCGTGAATACTTCAAAATTTGCTGCTTCTGAATGAAGTTCAATTATCGGATACAACGGTGGTAGGTAAGCAATGCCTGGCAAATGTCACTTCGAGTTTCTCGATTGTAGTTTGCGAAGTTGCTGTTGTAATCACATGTACATCCATCCATTTTGAGAAAGCATCAACTGTAATCAGAAACATTTTGTTCATGAAAGGACCAGCATAGTCAATATGGATGCGTTTCCACGGACCTTGTGGGTACTCCCAGGGGTGCATTTCCACAGCTGGTGTGCTTTTCACATTTACTTGGCACGAATTAAACTTGTGAACTGTCATTTTGATTTCTGAGTCAGTGTTTGGCAACCAAACATAAACTAGGCACAAAGCTAGGTCTTCATTTTCACAATTCCAGGGTGAGAATCAGGGTGTAATAGTGAGAACACATGAACGTCCCTTTGGGGGTACAACTACTCTTGATGCCCATAGTACAATTCCACCATGAGTGCTCAGATCATTTCTTCAAACATGATATGGCTGCAATTCAGATTCATCTAAATTCGTCTAACCATTCATAATGAATCTTTTTACACTCGAAAGAACAGGATCAGCACGAGTCAGTTTCTCTATTTCCTCAGCTATAACTGGAGAAGAATCAAGAAAGTTAATCAAAAACACATTTTCTGCAGGGATAGGCGCAGATTCAGCTTTCATAGCTTGCGGAAGTCTGCTCATGGCATCAGCATGTCCAATGTCCTTCCCTGAATGTGTATAAATTTGTAGGCAGAAAGAGTTAATTCCCATCTCTGTATACGAGTGGAAGCCATTATTGGAATTCCTTTAGATTCCCCAAACAGTGTTTGTAGTGGCTTATGGTCACAGGGCTCGCCCTGGATCAAAAATACATGTAGCCAGAATGAAATTTTTATTAGCCATATTGAGAATGCTTAAATATAAATATGAAAATGCATCTTTTTCAGCTAATCGTGTACAAACTAGAATAAATCTGAATAGTAAAACCGTATTACCTGATCAAAATCAAAGACAGCAATGGGGGTAGGGGCAGTTAATATATTACTTCGATTTTTTCAGCAGGGGGTGGGGGGAGGGAGGGGGAAGCCAATACCCCATACACCTACCCCCCACTTCTAATTCTAAGGCCTTTGACATTAAATTAACAAACATACAGAAATATGAGGGTGGGTGGATGTTTATGGAGGCTGTTGTTTTTTTCTTCGTTTTTTTCCCCATCAATTCCCTACCCTAAAGTAACCCATCAATTCCCTACCCCCAACAATTTCATAATTAGAACTATGTTGTTGCTGTTGATTTCAGTGTCATGTTAAATGCTTGTGATATGTGCCTGTAAAATACCTAGGCTAAGAATGCTGACTTCACAGTATATTCCACTTTTTAAAATCCAGCTAACTTATTAAATGTTACTTCAGAGTCTTACAAATTTATATCTAACGCTATCTAACAAATATGATTATTGTAAACTAATTGTATTCAGTGTATGTTTAACTGCAATTTGTATAAATACAACATGTTGATTTTCCGCAATCGCGATCTGCATGCGTGCTCTCGACCATGGGTACAAACTTAACAAAGACAAGGAAGGACATGACCAAACCTGCAGTTAGGTATTCATTGATGCGAACAACTATTGTTTTCTACTAATTTACATCAACATTTACTTCTGTGTAATCATATTGTTTAATGTCTGCAACGATGTCTTTTGACACGTGGGTGTCAGCTGACTCCGAAGAATGACATATATTCGCACCGAAAGCTGTCCTCAGTTGAGCCAATGAACGTTCTTCCTAACGTTCGTGAGACTATTTGATTGGTGTCCATTTGGTTTAACGTGAAGCACACAAACCAGTCTAGCAAACATTTTGTTTTCGGTCGGTCTGGCTGAACTCTGCCCTTGGGATAGCCTACATGTCTTTTGGCCCTGAACTGGCATGGTGTATTCATATTGACACGCATTGTCGGTCTGTTTTTAATACTTTTCATTCAAAGACTTTACAAAGTTAAAATAATAAGTTACAGATCTTCCAGACATTGCTGTCATACATGTTGAATGCATGCTGTTAAAATTAATAACCATGATTATTAAAATTAGCAAACATCATTAGGCCTACATTGTATTCTGTATGACACCGTTTCTCGCTACCGTTCGCGAGATCGCTATTAGTATTACGCTAATTGAATATTTGGTATTATTATTATTATGTTTGAGGTGTCGGATAGATTATGTATGGGGTGCAACGATACGGTCAAAACCGTATTGCGATTTATTGCGATATAAGAAACAGTGTTGCAATATGTATTACAATATTCTTGATATTATTTAAATTTAATATTTATGAGTTTTTTTAATAAAAGCAGAAGGCATAAACTTTTTAATGTTCTTTATTATTTTCAGCTGTCAGGCTAAATTTTTTAGGCCATATTTTTTTTCAAGAAAATCAACATGTCTACTACTTCAGGATTGAGTGCGGCCCTCTGTGCTGTTACAATGTCCCCAGCTGTACTGAATACACACTCGGATGGTACCGAGGTCGCTGGAATACACATCCGTTTCTTTGCTAACTGGGAGAGAAGGGGAAACTGCCATTGGTGTCCTTTCCACCATACCAATGGGTCTTCTGACACTGGTATTAGTGCATGTCCCTTGAACACATCAATCTCAAATATAGCCTGTTCCAAATTGGATTTCTGGGGTAACATCTCCTCCTTTATAAAAACAACATCACCCAAAATGGAGGCTAAATCACTACTAGCACAACCAGACTGAGTAGTGAGGTCACTAGTAATCTTTGTCGTCATTGCAGTGACAGACTTGACATCATCTACTAGTTTGACATCGGACTGTAAATCTGAAATATAGTATTGGAACAGCCCTGTATTTTGGCCTAGTGTAAAGAATTTGCCGCTAAAATAAAATTTAAAAAGAAAGTCAACAGAAGTAAATACTAAATAAGGAGCCAATTTCTTCTGATATTTAATATAAATATAATTAAATATCAAGAAGATTAAATGTCCATGAAATAATTAACAGTAAACTGAATATATTTCTCATATTCCATAAAAATATATAATTTTACAATTGGCCCACATGTGTATTGCGACTGTATGATAATGAAAGTATAGTTTTAATTACTTTAGTGATTATTAATGTGCAAGATTCCATGATCTCTTTAAATATAAAAAATTCTGTAATTATTTCTAATTTGAATTTTTAATGGTTTAAATTAAAAAAACATATGTTCATATGCCTTGTTTTTATTTGTTAAATAGTAATTTTAAACCAGTAATTATTTTGTGGGTACAGGGTAACATTAAAAATTTAAAAGTATCCATTATTAACTCTAATCTGACAATCTTTCAAGTGTCTACGCATGCCATAACGTTTCGTCACCTTTATACTTACAAACAAAAGAACATCTTTGGAAAAAGGTAATTAAATGAAAGAAAACACTTACCAGTTGATTCAACATCTGGCAAGTCTGGTAACGCTGGTACGTCAGTAACCGTTGGGGTTCCACCTTCTCAGATACAGGTAACTGAGGTTGTGGCTTCAAACTAGCTGCTTCGGTAGCAAGTCTGTCATACACCTCATGTTGCTGTTCTGTAGTGACACAGGATGCTTTAAAGCAAGGATCCAAAACAGTACTCTCCTTCAGAAACTCCTGCTTATTGGCATACCTGAAAGGAACATTAGTGGGTGTATTGGTGTAATCCCCCCCCCCCCCCCCCCCCATCCCCTTTGGTAGGTTAAGTAGTGTACAGACTTTTCAACATTTGGAGCAACATAAATTCAGCAACATACTCTTTAAAAAATGTCAATACAGTATTCAACTCAATTAAAGAGCATTTATCGCTTGATGATCACAAATTTCAAGTTAAAATTCAGTTAAAAGTTTGTTTTGTTTAATGGCACAACTAGAATGTATCATCGACTATTGGCTGTCAAGCATTTGGTAATTGTGACATATAGTAATAACAGTATTAGAGGAAACCTAGTATATATTTCATTTGCAGGAAAATATATTTTATTTTCATTTTCCAACAAACAGGACAACAAATACCACAGCTTTTGATATTCTAGTCATGGAGCAATAATTGGGACAGGAACGCTTACAGTTACATATTATGATTGTGCAATGCACTCTAAGATTATATTCATTAAAACATTCTTACCTGCTATCCAGATCAGAGGCCATGGCCTTCTTCATCTGTTTAATAACATCAGAATCCATCTCTTTAGAAACCAGAACACTTGTCAACAATTTCTTCTGGAGTGCAAGAATGATAGATACAGTAGACATCTTCTCAGTGCATAATACAGTTGTAATTGCTTTTAGTGGAAGAAGACACGCCACAATGTCCTCTGCTATCGTGATATCTGCCTCAGATAATGTTGATACGTCATTCACATTGCTACGAATTTCTTTAGCCACTAGTACAGTGTAGATTGCGGGCTGCAGTTCAAGAAACCTCTCCAGCATATCACACGCAGAATTCCACCGTGTAGGTACATCTTGCAGTAACTTAACATTTTTAAGTCCTACCTGTTTAGTTTTCTCTTTTACCAAAGCTGCAGCAGTCGTACTATGGTGAAAAAAGGATACGAAAATGCTCTATCTGCAGATTTAAGGGATGCCACTGCATCTTTGGGAACAACACTGTCTGCTTCCGATTCCCAACGAGCCAGCCAGCAGTGAAGTTCTGCTTCCAAATTCTGTGGGCTGGGGAGATCGTGTGTATATTCGGCAGCAAACGCGTTAACATTATCAATTACTTCGGCTTTTAATGAAACCTTGATTACAGCGGGGACAAGATGTAATGCATTTGTGATTAATAGCTGGGGAGCACGAAACCGGTTGTGCAGGCCCATTAACAGCTGATCAAATACTGGAATTGTCAGATTCAGTCTGTAGTACCACTCGATGTTATCAGCTGGTGTATTGGATCTATGCTGCTGCCGTCCACAATTACGAGGCCGTGCTGGTTCCGTTCCAACAGCCTGAGCCATTGTAATTATTTTCTCATACAAATTGTGATGAAAAGTATCAACATCATCCCTGACCTGTTCAAGTGCAGTGATAGCATGTTTTACTTGATTGGCAGCTTTGATGACATCCATTGTCTTGGACTGCAGACTGACACTGATGGGTTGAACATATGCGATTACGTCACGGACGATGTTAAGTGCCACAATGAAAGGAAACTGTGTCAAAGCCAACAACAGAGAATGACCATCGTTTACACTGGGTTGATTCCATTCTCTTGGATGTGTCGATATGTCTTCCAGTGAGAGGACCAATGGCTTATGCAGCTCTGTGAAGACATTAACTGCATCGTGGTGAGCCACCCATCGGGTCCTGCATAATTGTTTTAACTTCTTCCTTGCTATCTCGTTTGCACCGATGTTGTCGATCCACTTCTCCAAATTGTGTTGACGTTTTGGAGAAAACTTGTAATAGCGCACGAGTCTGTCTGCAGTATTCATCATGTTTCGTGCTTCTTGAACTGACATTGCTTTAACAACAGCAAGATTCAGGCGATGATTTGCACAGTGTGTGTAAATGGCTTTTGGGTTTTGTTCCATGATTCTCGCTGCTGTCCCTTTCTGAGATCCAGCCATATCCCCAGCACCATCGTATGTTTGCCCTCGGCATTGTGACAATGATAGTTTCCAATCGTTGTTAATTTTGCCTACAATTATTTCAGCTAATGCCTCACCAGTAGTTGAATGGCACTGTATAAATTCCATAAATTCTTCACGAATGTCATCGTTTTTGTCACAGAAACGCAAGACCAACGTTAGCTGCTCATGATTGGCCAGATCTGTTGCTTCGTCTGCAGATATTGAATAAAATCCAGCATCTCTCACGTCGGATAATATACGTTCACGTATGTAGTTACCACACAGAGTGATTAATTCATTTTGTATCGTTTTTGATCTGTAATTGCAATGTGATGAAGAAGTGGAAAAGTGCTTCCCAAGAATGGTGTCGCCTGCATCAACACGAAACTCGAGGAGTGCTTGAAAATTGCCTGAATTGTCGCCAACCTCATTCAAATGCCTGCCATCATCCCGGTGTCGTCTAAGTGGGATAATTTGCTTTCCACAAAACAACACTGTTTTCACGATGGACTGAAGTTTTTTTCTGTTTTCTAGTACTCGTTGTTGGAGAGCCTTGTTGACTTGCTCGTTACCTGACAGCCTGAATGCCAGACATGACTTTCTTGAACTCCATTGCTGCCTCAAAGGACTGCTTGTGGTATTGGTCACCGCGGCCACTCTTTCCGTCAAAGTGACTGCCTAGAACTGTAGAGGTTTTATTGTAGTTACATGTGTATGGTCGTGTGACAAGCAGACTTTGATACTTGGTTTGACCAAACAGTGAACAATAAATGCACATACCACCTTGAGCAACATCAGAATATACCAGACCAGGATACCTCTTGAGCCACGATAGTTGGACTGTACGATTTTGTCCATGTTTCTTTTCTATTGGAAAGACTGTGTTTTTATCAGGTAATACGTGTTTGGTTA
The DNA here is from genome assembly GCF_016097555.1 of Gigantopelta aegis. Taxonomy (NCBI): domain Eukaryota; kingdom Metazoa; phylum Mollusca; class Gastropoda; order Neomphalida; family Peltospiridae; genus Gigantopelta; species Gigantopelta aegis. The sequence goes on from NC_054710.1 coordinate 44,181,655, forward strand.
GCAGCTGATATTTCTCTTCGTCTGTGATTAGTGTTTTCGTCAGAAAATCACCAATATCAAGCGATTTACCGGTAGCTTGTTCACCTGAAATATAAAACATATCTATGAATGAAATATGAATATGCATGTAAATTGTTTGTGAGCGTGTCTAAATTATCGACATCAACAAAATCATGTGTGTGTGTGTGTGTGTGTGTGTGTGTGTGTGTGTGTGTGTGTGTGTGTGTGTGTCTATATAGTGTAATAAACATGTCAACCTCCACTAAGAAGAATCGAGCCAGGACTCTCCATGTGGGAGCCAAATGATCTTGCACCTTAGAATCGAATGAGAACTGATATCAGATTCCAATGATCTACCAAATGAGCTAGTATATAAAAGGGAAATTCCCAATAGCTGAAACCTGCAAGAGTACTTTATAACATCACTGACACAACAAAATAGTGGCAAAATCAAACGTGTGCATTTTTATACCAAACAGTTATTGATTAATTTATCTACCATTTATTTATTTTGTTACAGAGAAAAAATATGCACGTGTATGACACACAACAATCAATGAAATTATGGCATGTATGTGTGAAATTCCATGCACCATTGTTTTTATAGTATTCCATGGGACATTGTCCCTATTCACGACACATAGTATACATTCCAGCCCCGTAGGAACGATTTTTAAAGTAGGAGGGCGAAAGAGGCTAAGGTTATTTGTGTACATTTCAGAAGAAAAAGTATAGTTTTGCCTGAAAAAAACGGGGATGGGGGGGGGGGGGGGGGGTTAGGCCTGAAAAAACATCCATCTAATAGTATTAGTAAACTCCATGGAAGCAGCCAGATTTTGTTTGAATTGGATTAATTATGTTTAAACAATCTGTTTCATTTGGTTAATATTGCAAAACGAAAGTGAACAACTTGGAGAGTTGGATACCTTATAAACACCATCTGGATTGAAAGCAAACACAACTCACCTTTATTGACATCAGAATCAACTGCCTTATGTAACAATGCTGTGGGTGGGTCAACAGCTCCCACACTGAAATGAAAACATTAATAAAACATAAGATAAACCGTTAAAGTATTTTGCAATGCAGTTATGTTCTATTATGTGACCATCATATTATGTTAATACAAACAGTGGTTGAACTTGCAGGATATGTATGTGACTAGTTCAACCAAACCCCACGTAAAGACCACCCCGGTTCTCAGACCGCCCAACTGGCACTATAAAGACCTTTTTTGTTTTAAAGTCCAGAATAATTACATATAATTTAAATGTAACCCAGTAATAGGACCACCCCACTATAGATAGCTAGGCCGTGACGTAAGCATCGTAATCAAAACAAGATGCGTGCGCATACTCACAGGTAGAAGTCTGTGTTTACTATGTATTTCTGATCTATTTGGATCGAATTTTTTACGATCTTGTGTCATTGAGGCTGTTAATAATCTATCCTTTATGCCATATATAATATTTGGTAACTGGGATATTCTGTCATTAAAATATTATGGAAACGCATGAACACTTTTGACAGTAAACAAATATTTAACAACCAGCCTCAATCGTATTAAATACATCAGAAGTTAAGTGTTTTTTAAGAGACATTTTTAATATTATATTTCAAAACCTGTTACAAATTATGTCTACTCTAGAATTACTGACGTCTGGTAAATACACACATTAGTTTTTCTTTTCACGGTGGCTTTTGTTTGCTGGTGTTTATTTCAATGTCGAATTTTGCCAGGAAGAGTCATTTCCCTTAGATATAAAGAACATTTTTTGGGGCCTACTGGTAGTATTAAAGTAAATGAGTAATACAATAAAAAATAGTAAAATAACGTAGCCTACATTTCAATAAAGTTAAGTATAATTGTAAAACATATGTCTGTTATTCTTACGTTTCAGATATTTTACAAAAGAAATCTGCTAGTTTTCTTTGCTTCGAGTTTGTAGACGTCATCTTGTTTTCATGACGCAATTATGTTACCGCAAAAATAATTTGGGTTAGCGAGACTATTAACGCTAGCCTCGGCGTTGCGTTCATTGTTTATTCTGTGTAAAACATGGTAAACACCGAACGAAATAAAACGGACGAGTTTGAAGAAACGTACGATTAACATTATATATTTTCAACGTGTTGTAGGCATATATGATGCTCATAAAAAAAATATTTTCCACAGAAATTCGGGGGGGGGGGGGGGGGGGGGGGGGTCGGACCCGTCCTAGATCCGCTACTGCAGTGAATAATACTGGTATAATATGCCATACATTCATGTAGTTAATATAATAATACATTATACCAGCTTATTATATAGGTATTATAATATTATATTTTATCCAGCAATCACTGTATACATTGGCAAGATATGATGACTAGATAAATCTCTATATTTTCGGTCACTGACCAAAAATATAGGTCACGTGACATAAGCCCGACTCGACTCGAGTATTTCAGAGTAGATTTTCAATAAACATACTTTTTAAACCATTTGTTGAAGTTCAGTAAATACAAATAACTTTAAGTTTTGCGATAACAATACAAAACTTGTATATTTATTTATGAATTAGAGTTTGGAAAGGCTTTTTTAATGTGACATAATGTAGCTAGCGTCTTACAATGATGACGTCATGCATCTTGTATGACATCATACGGCAAACGCCTTTCTAGGTTGACAATACTCTATTTTCGTACACAAAACTGGAATAAATAATGATTTTCCGAATATTCCTGTAGGATTGCAGGGCCTCGCTGCATTCGCCATTCTAACCTTCGCAGGATAAAGCCCATATCTTAAGACAGTAACCAGTTATTCCCTATCTATGTATCTGTATATGGGCTATTTTCACAAAAAAGGGGCAAATTGCAGCTCCAACATTTTCCACAAAACAACATATATATAATATAAATAAGCAGGGATGCACATAAAAAGCGTCATCACTTGATGCACTGGATATGATATTTTGTCATGTAGATGTATTAGAAAAACTTGTGGTTAAAAGTATATACCCAAAATGTCCACTCCATTATTGTGTACAAAAGCACATATTATTGTTATGGACTCGCAAAACTCGCTAAAATACTAAGTGTACGTAAACCACTCTCAGATACATAAGTTTCTTAAATTTCAATTTAAAATATTAAAATTTAAACTAATTGTTCTCGCTGCTCCATTTAAGCCCTTCTTTATTTTTATGCCCCCCTCTTTATATTTCCGCACCCAGTTATATTTTTAACAGCGTCTTCTTTGCCCCATACCTGTATCCATTTGTATGTTTGATACACACAATTAAAGTTATATTTTATTTGCGCAATGAAAACATTTTATTTTTTATCGATTCTATAATCTCCGACTGCAAAACCACTTATTTGGTGCCAAATTTGTCATGTGATCAGACCGGTCATTCTGGGTTTTGTTTCCACTAACTATCGTCTGATATTTTGTCCTCAAATTGCAGATTTAATTGGTTGTAACTGATGCTTTTTACTTTCTGTCATTTCTGTCATTCTGTTTATTCAGCAGTTCGTTATCAAATATTATAAACATTTCATGTTTAGGGGATATCATTGCTTATAAAAACAACAGATGTAAATATTTACCTTGGGTGCCAGATAATATATACACTGCCTTTCCAAAAACGAATCTAGTAGTTTAACTACTTTTTATCAGTTGACGATATCAAATCGATCGATTCATTCGATGAAGATAGAAATAAAATGATTTTTTTTTTTTTTTTTTTTTTTTAAATCCCGCATTAGGGGATCACTTTACAAACATCTTTGTTGTTTTACATATATCTTCAAATCTTTAATAAAATAATAATATTAAAACTTCAATCGGTACAGCAAAACCGGAATTGCCTGTGAATGTCTGACAAAGAACATGAGCCTGCTTGTATTTCGAATCAACGTGTTGTACCAAATAATGAGAGGAAAAATAAGGAGTATGTCTGTTCACAAAGTCGACCAACCAATACACAACGATATGGTAACCAAGCTTTTCCTTTTTTCTTTCTTTTTTCTTTTTTTCACCCAGCGAGAACACTGCAACTTTTATTTTACATTTTATTGTCTTCACCGTTATATTATTTACAAAAAAGTACTAATAATTTTATCAGTTTATAAGGTATCCACCACATGGCACTTTCACATCCAGGTCAAGCTTCGATCAACAACAACAAAAAAATGTGTTAAGTACATGAATACTAGTTGTGTATTTTTACAGGCAAGTTATTTTTAATTCTTAAAAAGCTTTTTTTTATGTCACACTAAAATATCCTGAAAGCATGAGAAACCCAACACTTATATATCTTCATTCAATAAATCTGTTTTTAAAAATGTCTTAAATGTGTCTTTACCGTTATAATTTTATTTTTACCGTTATCTATGTTGAATATTCCTATTCCCAGCCTGGTAAGGATCCAACCAATCCTACAAGTTGCAGTTGTAAAACCATGGAACACATGATCAATCATCAATCTGTCTGGTATCTTGAATCCCATAAATTGCTTACTAATGCGCAATGTGGGTTCAGATTTGTACGTAGCACGGTTTATCATCTTGTTAGATTTGAAACATTTTGTAGGGAAGTTTTCATCCATAATTAGCACTTGGTATCAGTGTTTTTATACGCCTGTCTATGATGGGTCGTATTATGGTGGGATGGCGTTGTCCGTACTTTTTCTTGTCCGGACCATATCTTACATACAGATATATACAGGATCATCAGATCATCATTGTAGGAACAACATGGGATGGCGGTGTGTCGCGTGATATTACTAGGTCACTGTGACGTACTTTTTACGGTCTACTGCACATTACAGATGCAATACAGGACCACGAAACCTCGCATGTAGGGAACAGCTTGGGATGGCGGTGTGTTTTGCATACTATTACTAGGTCACTGTGACCTACATTTCACGGTCTACTGCATATAGCAGTAAATCCTTGTCTGGACCATATCTTGCATATAGGTGCATACAGGACCATCAAACCTCACATGTAAGAACAATTTTTGATGGCGGTGTGTCGCGTGAACTATTACTACTATTATTAAATCAAACTCAAAAGCTATTAGTCAAGACAAGGTTTTTCACATTTCTTTCATATACATTTACAAAATTCAAGTGACATCCCGCAAGTGTTTGTGTTCAGAAGAATCCATTCAAAACATCGGTAACATATTTTCAACGTAAACAAACCATTTGTAGGAACCTTTGACCAGTTCTGTTTCCGTGGAATGAGGCTAAATTGAAATTACTATCAAAACTATTTTCTTGGGGACGGGGGGGTATTGTTTTTTTTATTGTTGGGGGTATTGGTGATATTGGTTGTGGGGTTTTTTTATGTGGTTTTTAGCTATAACGGCGTTTCAATGTATCAATTGGCCAAAACGGTGTTGGATTGTTAAACAAGAAAACGTTTGATCCGAACATCCATTATTAAATGTTGAATAATGTAAACAACACATGTTTCTAATGCGTTTAGCGATACACTTAATGTTGTGCTTCCGTTTAAGCCAGATAGCCATCGATTTTAGTTAAGTTTGAGCCAACGGTAGGTTCCATTTTGTTCAATTATGTTTTGTTTTCGTCTGGGGTTGTTTTGGCACGGTTCCGTTTCGGAATAACGTGCATGCGCAGTTCGGAATGCCAAAGTAGTCTACTGGCAATACGGTACATGATACTTCATCAAGATTCAATAACATCGAGTGCAAATGATTGAACTCGAGGTTAATTTTGATGAACTAGGTATCATTGTGTATTTCATCATCATTCTGAACCGCTTGTTTGAATGGTTTGGAATTCTGGCATGGCTGATGCGTAGTCGTGGATTCAATGCAGAAATTATAAAATAAGTTGATCAGAAAAAACCCAGATCGCCAGCCAGACTGGTAGGTACATTTTTTAGCTCGTCCATCGGAATTTGTACTCGCATTTGGCGAGCGGGCTAGTACTTTCTGCACCGCTGACTTAGTTTGCTCCCATGAAGTGCATTTTAAGTGTACAGTAGATTTAGAACCCAATTTTTCCAGATTTGATTATCTACCTTGGTGTAAGTTGATAATTTATTTTATTATTAAAGATATATTATCCAATGTTAATAGATAAATACTATGCTGGAGTACAGATTGTAGGAATACATCCAATATACATATTGTATTGATCTGGATTAGAAAAGAAAAACAGATTTTCGGTTAATTATATATTTACAAAACTGTTTGATAATTCCAGATATCACAAATATTTAAAACCTCCAACTACAATAGGGTATACATAACATATAGTCACATATTGGTGGCTGTCTATGGTTTTGATGGTCCATTCTGAAAATTAGCATAGCCGATAGATTTTTATTCCCGCACCTGTTAACCCACACTCACCACTCAGAATTTCCCTTCAACAGTGATCTGCAGGACTAAGTCATTACTTCATGCAGGTGCAGTCATGTTGATTTTTCCTTCCTCAGACATTATATTTTTTTAATACTGATATTTCTTTGGTGTGCCACCAATAATTAAAAGTTATTTCTTCTGAGATTTGCGTTTTACAATAGTCTGTATCGCATGTGCGTGTTCCATTGATAGCATGTCTCATCAGACATACATACAACATTGACGTCTCGCTGATAGCATGGTGAGCATGTCCCAAGTGTGTGTGTGAAGTTGTCATTGAAAAGAATTTGACAAATAAATATGGGTAATGTTGATTTTATTATCTGGGGACACAATCGTGAAAATGCTTCCTCGCGAAAATGTAAAATGAAAGCCAGATCGCGAAATATTTCAGCCGCGAAACTATAGGTAAAGGGTTAAAAAAAAAATCTGGGTATGCGAGTATATGTGATTGCTGCAAAGCTAACTTCAGTTTATCAAAAGCTTCCTGACATTCAATATTCCAACTAAATTTAACATTTTCCTTGGTAAGCTGAAAAAGAGGCTTAGCTATGTTCGAAAAATAGTTTTTTGAACTTCCTACAATAGGAACATAACCCAATGAAACTTCTAACATAGGTAACACTTTTTGGAACTGTCCATTCCTTAACTTTCCTGATCTGTTCAGGGTCTGACTGTACTCCCTCTTCCAACCATAAATCCCAAATAAAGAACATCAATCTGGAAACACAAGGGAGGTAACTGTATACTGGTACCTTAATTAAGGTACCCACCATTTTTTTTTTTTTTTTTTTTTTGAAGTGCTGGTTTTTAAAACTGTATTCCTTTAGGAATACATTAGCACCAACCATTTCCCCATGAATTAATAAATGTTTGTACAGTTGATTCAGCAAATGACACAGGTGAAGCTAAAAATAGCAGTGGAAAACTACAGATACAAAAGTGGTACTGTACCTTTAAGAGATTCCTCACATTAACCATATACATGGGAAGGGGTACATAGTGTCTTGTTTATTGTTAACAGTCTGGAGGTGTTGTTGGATTTTTAAAAAGTGGAATAAAAGCATATTCATAAAACAATATCTAAACACCATAAGGTAGCAGACCAGAGTTAGGTACGTACAGGGTTCGCAGACCAGTACCGGCGCCAACTCAGAGCGAGTTCTAAAGGGCTCAATGGGTAGGTGTAAGGCCACAATACCCTCTTCTCTCTCACTAACCACTAACCAACTAACAGCTAACCCACTGTCCACGACAGACAGCCCAGATAGCTGAGGTGTGTGCCCAGGGCAGTGTGCTTGAACCTTAGTTGGATATAAGCACGAAAATGAAATGAAAAAATGTGAATCTTCAGCTGAATTTTATGCATACCAGCTCATGGCATCCTAAATGCTCATCTATGGTTTAAAAACAGAAAGATACAGGAGTTTTAGTCGCAAAGAAATAACAAAAAGGGTCATAATTATAAAGAGGACTTATTTTAAATACACAAGGGAGCCTACAAGTTACTTGAGACATTTCGCTCAGATGTTGGATCACAGGACACGATGAGCCAAGTGTTGAGCTAGTTTGCTTACGACTGTAACAATTACGTCACTGACCCATTGTTCGTGTTTTCATTGGTCAGCATGAGCTGAGCAAAAAAAAGAAAAAAGTCTCAAGTAAATTTTAATTTCGCTGTTGTGTGCGGTAGGATTTAGGGATGTCATTATGTAATAGAAATGCATTGGCCGTCATTGAGGGCAATATCATGTTTTATGGACCTAGGTCAGTATCAATTTCTTCGGACCATAAAAGCTGATATTGCCCTTAATGACGTTCAATAATTAACAAGTATTGTTTGTGTTTCTTTTTAAAAGCTTCTACAGTTCCCAGTCCAGAGAGTCAGGTTTCGGAATCGAGCATTATCATAATAGTAGTGGTTGCTGTTCTATTGGTCGTCGCCATTGCAGTATCTTGGTTCTGTTACAAGAGGTAATCCAGTCTCTTCAATATTGTTGATCATAACCTTTAAAATTGTGTGGTTGTGTTTCTTTTCTTTGTTTTATCTATATTCAGGCCCCTCCCCCCCCCCCCCCTTCACTACCCTTAAACCAGCCAGAAAAGCAATTTTTAAGATGTTATTGACTAACGGAGTCTTTTTAACGATTATAATTACATATCAAATATATTTTTCTACATGAAATATCAGTGGCTGTATATTAAACATGTTTCTGATCATTCTAATATTTGCACTAGGTTAAATTTCATTTTATTTCCTAAGAATATTTTTTTTTTCGTATGTACAAAATTATTTGAAGACACAATCTTCTTATAAATATTAAAACGACCAGAAACACATTGAATATACAGACACTGATATTCTGTTTAATCCTAGAAATATTTTATTAGCCAGAAACATCTTACAGTGCAGCAAACTCAGGAACCATAACATGTTTCCAACAATATTTACTCGTAAACACAAAACGAAAAACGTTTAGAATACAAAACAAAACCAAAACATTTATTATATAGTTATTATACACAGGTTTTGGTACAGGGTGGTATTACTTAAGAGCTGTGTAAAGAAACAAAATCTACTTTCATGGTCTATCTTGTGCACGTTTGGATTCTTTAAGAGCCTTGGGAGTGGCAGTCCTCCCTACAGGTTGTACAAGAGGGAGGACTCATCCTGTTACGTATCTCCTCAGGGTGACTTTATCTAACATGCTTTCGACTGTCTTGTGCAGAGATACGATTTCGATATGGCAATACGGTTTTGTTGTTCAGATTCACAGAAGAATAATAGTTTCAAAACAAGTATACCATGGGATGGGAAATACTGTACAGTTTCTGCAATCCTCTAATTTTTATACTACATATAATATGTCTTTATTGAGTTGAAAAAAAATGAAATAAACATTTTACTATTCAGTAATCGCTGTCTAATGAACTAATACTTTATTCTTAACAGAATGAAGCAGCAACCGAAATCTAAGGAAGAGCAAACTGAAAACAAAACTCAAGAGGCTGAAGATGAAAAGGGTCAAGATGACAAATGACAATTCTTCTTTTGGACCGATAGATTAATCAATTGTGAAGTTATTTTAATGGAATCCATCAACCATTTGACGTTTTGTGACCAATCAAGTACAGCATATAATATTTCAAGTTGTTTTTCTTCTAGTTCTCTGGTGGTCAGTGGACTAACAAATATGTTCAGTGTTCGTCTTTAAAACACAACAGGGGTTGAAATACTATTATAGAAAATCGGGGCAGATTTTTGCACGAATTAAACCAAAATGCCCGAATCTGGATATGGCCGAACCCTCGTTCGTCAACGTTTTATTATTATTATTATTATTATTATTATTTCCTGTGGTAACTAAAGCTTTGCTCAGCTAGTAAATAAAACCTGCATTGCTTTCTCTTAAAACTATTAAAATAGTCTATTAACGCAAGATCTATATGCTGGCTTGGACAATTAGCCGTCTTTAATTTCTCTCTAAAACAGGTCCTGTTGTTCTCAATTAGTAGCAAGGCTTGTTTTTAAAACATTTCCCATCATTTTTGAAGTCATAAAAAGTGTCCTGGCTATATTGAAAATATTTAGGGTACCAAGGCAAAGGAGGTGACACCATGGCCATTGAGGATGGATCAGGTAGATGAGGAGGTCGTAAAAAAACCCACCTAAATATACCGACCTTCTCTATGCAATCCATGCTTTTAAAAAAAAGAAATAGAAAGCTGCATCCCCGCATCAATTCTGGAACTTTGGTCTGACCAGAGACTGACTCGTTTTTTCTTCTTCAATTATTCATATTAGCATTAACGCTAAACTGATTTATACGGTTGCAAACGAATCACTGGTTCATTTGTATCTCAATTACAACCAATATTGTGGATAGAATAATGCAAATACATGGTGGAATTGTTTAGGCCAGCTGATTTTGCCCTAATATCTCCAAAACTAAACATTACAGTGATAGAGCTAATCAGATATCTGGATGGGTTTTTGTTTTGTTTTGTTTTGTTTTTTTCTTAATTAAATTCTTGTTCATTGGCAGAATTAAATTCTGTATCTGGTTATGACCTTAGAGATGTTTCATCACTGGTATGTGTTTGTTGTTGGTGGGTTGTTGTGTTGCTTTTTTTTTTGTTTAGGGTTTTTTTGTCATTGCGACTATAGGGGGAAAAAGTGGTAACTCAATATTTCAATATTTCAATATTTTTTGCGTTCACATAAACAAGAATTCGAAGCTAAAGATTCGGTATAAATTCAGCGAATTTAATGTTGCAGGCCTATATTCAGCATATTAAGTAAGGGGATCGACTTTGAATCAGGCGGAACTCGTGTGGAGGGCGTAATCAACGGATGGAAAGGGGATTATCCCTGACACAAAAAATCTTAAGAGCCGTTCAAGCGTGCTTTAAGCTGCTTTGGATTTTTAAAGTCATGCTTTTATTATTTCGTTAATAAGAATTTATTTGATCCAGCCCACTGAATAAACTGCAGACAGCGTAACCTTTAAAAAATGTGTTTTGTTTAACAACACCACTAGAGAACATCGATTTATTAATACATCAGCTATTGGATGTACATAATGTGTTAGTGACGTAATTGCGTTATTACTAAATTGTCTGAACTAAAGTGAATGTGCGTGGGGGGGGGGGACTCCGACCCCCCCCCCCCCACACACACACACACATCTGGTTACGGACCAGTATCGTGTCATAAAATAAAACAGAAAAATGCACATCAGTGCACAACACTACAAAGGAAATTGTTTAAATAATGGCTTTAAAATCAAACGACACACTCGAATTCATAGTGTTTGACACTAGCGTAGGCATATTTTTATACTGTGGGAGGGCCAAGCTACACTATGTATGTACAGGTATAATTTTATAAAATTTAATTCAGTTTGACTGGGGGCATCGCATGACACACACAGACACACAAACACACATACACACACACACACGCTGGTTTCTGACGCTGCCGCATGAATTGGAATTTTAGCAAAGGGAACCCTAACGTTAATAACAAACGTGTTCGTCCTTCAAAAGCTCCATTCCCAGTCTGGAGCTCCACGCGGTAAGACGTGTTTGTTTCGCTTGTGCACACTGCACGTGCTTTCGTGTGCTCGACTTGGGGGTCCTTCATTTCGTTGTTTTTGTCAGCGAAATGAAGTTTACTACTGGGATGTATGCGGCCATTGGAACTGATCGAACGCTGGAACGCTTCTCGTTTCGACAGTCTGCACCACCAGGATGGATTCTTTTTTAGCGAGATTCCTTGCCTCCACGTCATTTCTCCGTCTGACTGTCGACTTGGGTTTTTTTCGTGACTCGTATGACGGCCATTCTGCAGAACGCCACGGTTGTTCGCGTTTAGTCTCTACATGTCCGAGCCTGTCCTAGCAGCACTGGAAGATTGACCGCCCCACTCTAAGAAGAAATAGGAAGCGGGGTCGCCCCTACTACTCTTTTTCTAGACTTTACCTTGCTTTATAGTGATACCATCTCGTATCCTCCGGAGTCGGGCCCGTCCGCACCACTATACCAACCCATGACGCCTGGACTATACCCTAGTCTGATACTCTCTCTCGTTCAGACGGATCCGGCTTCTCAAGATCTGTATTTCAGCACAGCACTAAACCTTCAACGTCTATCGACTGTCAATCTTGGGGTTTTCTTGACGGGATGCAACCCATCTCGTCCCTTTAAGCTGTGCACCCAAACGGCCTTAACGAGGCCACTCGCGTGGACATATCGATCGGACTTTAATCTTTTAGATCTGCGTTTAAAATTTTATGTCGAAATTACTTCTTTTTTTTAAAATATTATTAAATAGTCCGATCCTCTCTTCTTTCTCTTATTTAGTTTTGGACTGTCCTTCTAAAATGCTCCAAATTATGTAAATATTCGGCCGAGCAGTCAATTATTTTTATTTTTGACTTGTAACCTTTTTATTTTTTTTATTTATTCTATTAACTTTTTTACTAATTGCTATTTTCAAAAGTCTGCCCATTTCCCCCCCCCCCCCCCCCCCCCTCCATCCCGAGTCAGGCCACCGATCTTATCGGAGGTCGGACTCGGGATGGGCGTGTTCGAAACCCTAGTGGTATATGGGCACGTTAAACTAGTTATCATCAACATCATCATCATCAAAAGCTTCGGGCTGGGTACTTGGAACACTTGGTGTGTTATCGTGAAACTGTTTCAAAATAAATTGACTGTATTTAGCCGTGATAGTCATCGACAATTTAGGAAATAGTGTTTAGAAAATACCTAGGTAAATACAAATTATTCTTTTTTAATCATTATTCTGTAATTGAGAAGATTTTTTGTCTTTTTCTAGAGCACTGTTATGCTGTAAGGGGGATAAGTCTTATTTGTGTTTCAGCAATGAAGATCGAAAGATTGTGTTGCCACTTAAATTGTGTATATAATTGTAAACTGTAAATATGCAATTTTACTCAATATTTAATTTATTCTGAAAAAAAAAGGTTTTAAATACCAACTTGAAAGCCATATTACAACATTCCACAAAAGGTATGGTCGTTTACATGTTATATTTATTATAAGGTGCAAACATGATACTGCCCGAATAGCCTGCGTTGGATCTTAGGGCCTAAATATTGCTACCACAAGGTGGAACTACCATGTCAGTTTCATTCTGCAGATGTGAGCAGATTTTTAAAGGGAGATTCCTGAGTTTGCTGGAATTTTAACGATGCTATCGACTAACGGAGACTTTTTAACGATTGTAATTACATATCAAATATATTTTTCTGCATAACATGTTAGTGGTTGTGTATTAAACGTGTTTGTGATCGTTCTAATATTTGTAAAAGGTTAAATTTCATTTTATTTCCTAAAATCCAGTTTGGGCTTCTTACAAATATTAAGACGACCAGAAACACATTGACTATACAAACACTGATATTCTAAACAAGAAAATATATTTAATATGTAAGTTTAATCATAGAAATATTTTATTACTCGGAAACATCTTACAGTGCAGCAAACTCAGGAATGTCCCTTTAAATTGTTGCCAATGTTGGGGCTAATAAAAAGATAAAATATGGTGCTATTTTTTTAATATTGACAACTTAATTTTATTTATTTTTAAATTGTATTTCTGAATATATCATAAAATATGGTTTCAAAGCTTTGTTTGTTAAAAAAGTGATATATGTGTAATAAAATATATTGAAATAAACAGTATTGCACGTTTTACTTCTTAATTGTTGTTTTGTTGGGTTTGGGTTGGGTGTTTTTTTCTTCTCAATTTTAAAAACCAACAGCCTTCACCCCACACTACCCTACAAAGAATGGTTCATATGTATTACTGATATGTCGGGGAGGGTTATAGTTCCAATGGGAAAGTTACGGTATGTGTATAAGAATACGTAGGCATTTGAGTGGAGGGCTTCCACGAGTACGGATTTAAGAGTGTCTCCCTCTGCCAGAAAGCCACTATAAATGCCCCTACCATGTGGTTATGTTTAAACTGTTTAATGTGTTGTGACCGATTTTAAACAGATGTTCTCTTACAATTATCTATGTAAACATTTAAAAAATATATCCAAGAATTTAGGGTAGGTAATTTTACCCTCCGTACACTCTGGCAGTAACCCTGATAGGAAAACGACTCGGTATTGGTGGTGTAAATTCCTCTTATACCTTATGCGGCGCTTGTCCAGAAATTTTATGGGGGATGGGGGAGGTTTAGACTGTAGCGAAGGAAGTTTATAAAGGGGTCGAGTAATTCACTCCTAGAAGATATTTTGAAAATTTGCTCAAGGAGTGGGTTTGGACCACAACATCCCACCCCTGCACACCTGCCTGCTTAAATTGTCTGGTGGAAGTGCTTTGATGGAATTATACATAAAGTCAGTAGAAACTACTTGGAATGGGGGGAAATTCAGTGTTCAGACCATTTAGGGGGATCCATCCTATATCCCGTTGTCCTTCAGGTCAACACTCGACCATCAAGCTGAGACAGGATGTAGCTCAGTAGTAGAGTGCTCGCCTGAGGAGCACCCTTGATTTAATGAACGTTGGCGGTTTTCCCCGTCTGAATCAGTACCCATGACTTGTGCATCAAAGGCCGCAGTATGTATTGTCCTGGCAATGGGAAAGTGCGACTAAAAGATCCCTTTCTGTTTTATCAGGAGTAGCCTATATTATAGCAGTAGTAGGTTTCCTCTTCTCTTGACCAAATGTAAAAATAACCATGTCAGGCACCAAATAGCCAAAAGGGGAACACATAGCCCAGTGGTAAATAGCTTGCTTGATGTGCAATCGGTCTATGATCAAACCTCATCAGTGGGCTCGTTCCAGCCAGTGCTCCACAAGTGGTATAACACAGCCAATGGTACGTACTATCCTGTTTGTGGGATTAAGCCCATTAAGTAATAACAGCAAGTGTTTTCTCTCATTATATGTGTGGTCCTTAACCATATGTCTGACACCATACATGTGTAGTTAACAATGTCACAAATGTTTTCAAATAGCAACAGTTAAAAGTGTGTTAAGATGCTGTTAAACAAGCATCCCTTTCCTTTGCTTTTAACCAGCAATCTAGGCCTGCAGCACTCTCAAGTGGACCACAATGTAATTCTCCAAGTCAACAATGAAACGAATATTTGGGTAGCATCTAATGCTTGGTGCACACCTATCGATTAATTCCGACTCTACTGTCGAGTCGGCACTAGTCTGAAAACGTGCACCAACACACACCAGCCGAAAGTCGTGTCTAATCTACAGTTTTGTTCCGATCAGACAGCCGTGTCTGCCCTGCACACACCTACCGATTAATGTCGAGTCTGCGTTAATCGGTAGGTGTGTCCCAAGCATTAAGCTGGCTGTTTGGTGGCTAATGCTTGGCACACACATAACGATTAATGTCGACTAGACAGCCATGTTGGCGT
The DNA here is from genome assembly GCF_016097555.1 of Gigantopelta aegis. Lineage (NCBI taxonomy): Eukaryota > Metazoa > Mollusca > Gastropoda > Neomphalida > Peltospiridae > Gigantopelta > Gigantopelta aegis. The sequence continues at coordinate 44,196,964 of NC_054710.1, forward strand.
TAATTGATAGATGTGTGCAGGAAAAACACAACTGTTGCATTTATTCTCTGATTAAACTATCGCCGGCGGGGTTGGTGTGTCGATTCATGTGCACCTTTTCAAAATTTAACTGCGAGATTCAAAAGTTTCGGCATTAATCGGTATCTAGTGTGCGAGTCAAATCTAATTTAATTGCTGCAAGAGTTCCAAAAGGTTTGACGTGTAGAGAGACCCCAAATGACCACAGAAAGCTAATTCTTAAGTAAATCTAGTGCGGGAGTAAATATGGCGCGCTACTGAAATTACCCTCAAAATGGGATTTAATTGTTGTGAAGGTTCCATCCAAAATTCCTTTGCTACTTGTTAGAGGACATCTCACTGAGCCCAAATCCACTACTTAAGAAACAATATTTTGCGGAAAAGGCTACTTAAGAAAGACTCTGATTAGTGCTAATTAGAGATCTAATTGTTGTGAAAGTTCCATCCTTATTTGAGGCCCGGCTTTTATTAGAGGAAATACGGTATATTTAGTTTGTCTACTTATTTAGTGTACGCTTTGGGCTGAAAAGCGGAACGAATATTTGCTAAATAGAGGGAAGCAACTCTCTGTGGACATTAAGAAAAGTTTTGATAATATGCGCCGTGCACTAACTCGATACATAATATTTCATTTAACAAACTTGTGTACAACATACACAGGTGCCATCCTGCCAAATATCACATTTCTTATGTACTTGCCAAACACTGAACAATATTTGTGAAACACTACCTGTATGTATTTATGTCAATTTATTACATGTCATCTACGAACGGCATGCCTCTCATGAATCAAAAGTCAGACACACAAAATTGATGGGTTTTTGGTTTGGGGGTTTGTTTTTGTTGTTGTTTTTTTTGTTTTTTTTGGAGAGGGGTGGGTGAGGTATTTTTATAAACGAGTGTAACTGATAGATCAGAAACAACATAACTCGGCCATTCTCTTTATATGAACTAATTTGCTTACTAATAGTAGGGACAGCACTTGCTTGAGCCATCCCTACTACTCTTACTAATTAATTGTTGTGTCATCTACGTAACGGTCATCTACGTCACTTTTGTATCGTGACAGAGATGACACTGACATCCAATACTCGATGATTAATAAATCAGTGTGCTCCAGTGGTGTCGTTAAACAAAACCAACTTTTTGTGTGTGTCGTAGATGAAACAATTGGTGTCCATCATATAATAAAGATACATGTATAGGCACTGATATTAACATGGAAGCAGGTAAGCACCTTGATCACCTTCCCGCAGTCATTTAAAAGAGAGAGAGAGAGAGAGACAGAGAGACAGAGAGAGACAGAGAGAGATAGAGAGAGACCCACCTCAACAACGCAGAATTTTCCTCATGGCCCGTTCACATCAAAACCGCAAAACGCAGCGGTTTTCCGATAAACTAATCGCTCACTACGTCATTGCATTTAACCGTTCATACCAAAACCGCGCGGTAAATTCTCTGAACAGAAAACGTCGCGTTTTCCGCTGGAATCGCTCGTTGACTGATCGGAGCGCGGTTTCCGCGTTTTATAATTTTATTAAGGTTATGGAAAGTATTACTTTTTAAACCAATGTTCTTATTTGCTTCCTGCTGAAATATAGACGGGTTTATTGGCCAGTGACGTCAAAGTACTCTGCGCGGCCATGTTTATAATCACGTGATCGGTCCGCCATTAAGGGAGTGAAATTCGCACAATAATAACGTGAAGGCGCAATTTCAGTGCAATTTCAGTATTTATTACCATTTTAGTACATTTTGTGAAAGCAAAACCAGCATGTCTAATAATAGAACCTCATTTAAAGATTGTAGATTCACATCAAAGTTGGTGGAAGTGTATTAATCATTAAAAACGTAACTAGTAAATTATTTATCATGTTATCGCACACATTTAACACCATAATAACTCATATGTATATATATACTGAACAAAAAACGAAACTTCCGATTTGTACATATAGTATTTGTTGTGTTAAAGAATTCATTGTATTATCAGGATTCATGAATTTTATCGATTATTTTTGCACTGTTAATCGTCGACAACGTGAAATTCAATTTGCACGTGCATGCATGGTTCGACATGTCCCGTGTAGTATTCGGTCAATTTGCTTTACTTGTCTTACTGACATTGTTGTCAAGTGAACGAAAACGCTTCAAAATTTGTAAAAAAAATAACGTTTTTTACATTGTAGCATTTTTAGTATGCCAAGAATACCCAATAATTTACGCGAACGGGCGATTGGCATGCTTGATGCTGGCATGTCGACAGAAGAGGTTGCAAGGCATGTTGGGAGTTCTAGTCGAGCGATACGAAATCTTCGCGTAAGATTTCGAACGACAGGAAGCACCAACGACTTGCCACGTCGTGGACGTCCGCGTGTTACAACGCGTGGTCAAGACCGCTATATCATGAACACGCATTTGCGCAAACTGCCACTGCTACTGCTGCTAACACACCTGGGCTTCATAATAACCGAATCAGTGGGAAAACTGTTCGTAATCGTCTGCGGGAGAACAGTTTACATGCACGACGTCCTTACGTCGGATGCGTTTTAACGCAACGTCATCGTCTAAATCGTCTTAATTGGGCACGTGTACTCGTTGGATACGGCGATGCTGGAATACCGTTCTTTTTTCGGATGAATCCAGATTATCTTTACAACGTGGTGATGGCAGGGTGCGCGTCTACCGTAGGAAAAATGAACGCTATGCTGACTGTTGTGTTCTTGAACGAGATCGTTTCGGGGGTGGGGGTTCTGTCTTTGTCTGGGCAGCCATTGCCCATGGTTATCGTTCACCACTAGTCGTCATTGATGGCAATTTAAATGCTCAACGTTACCGCGATGACATTCTCGCTCATCACGTCATTCCTCTGTTCCATAACAACGCCAACATCTCGATTTTTCAGCATGACAATGCCACCTCTCATACAGCTAGAGGCACTGTAAATTTTCGTAGGACAAATAACATTGATTTCATTGATGACTGGCCCGCTAAAAGTCCTGATCTCAACCCCATCGAGCATGTCTGGGATAGTCTGGACAGACGATTGAGGCGTCGTCCCAACCCACCCGCTAACGTCAACGAACTTCGTCAAGCGCTCATTCAGGAATGGAACAATATTCCACAGGCAGAAATCAACACTTTAGTCAATTCTATTCGCCTGCGATGCACTGCAGTGGTCAATTCAAGGGGTGGTCATACCCGTTATTAAGTGGGTGGGTTTTTTTAAACCCTACCACACTTGGTCAAAATTTCTCCCAGTTTCTGTTAACCTATGGCCATGATTTTTGCACCAAACGATGCCTCTTTAAACGCATATATAAGTTATGTTTAAGCAAAATTAGCGGAAGTTTCTTATTTTGTTCAGTATTATATATATATATATATATATATATATATATATATATATATATATATATATATATATATAAAAAAAAAAAAAGAAAAGAGATTTGGCAGTGTTAACTTCGCCCGACTTCAACCCCATGCGATCACATCTGGAATATCCAAGAGCTAATAATAGTAAAAGCTAAACGTTGACATCTACTCTAGATCTAAGGTCAGTCTATCTTGTTTTCAAAATGGTACACCACGTTTTCTACAAACGTACATAATTGAAATACTTTTCTATATTTTAGGATGCATTCAGTAAAGTTTCACTTAATAACCATCAAAATTATTCACACTTGCGTGTGTTTAATTTATTCGCTATGCTTTTGTATTGGCGTGTATAGGTGCTTTATTATTTATGTTTTTAATCATTCACAGATTTCCACCCATATTGATATGAATATACAATCTTTAAATGAGGTTGAATTATCCAAGAAACTGGTTTTGCTTTTGCAAAACGTTCCAAAAAAGTCACCCAGCTGCAATGTCGTCACATGTTATTGTTGCGTGAATTTCACTCCCTTAATGACGGCCGTACGGTTACGCCATCTATCGACAACGTCATAAACTGCTGGGCGACAATCGGAAAAAAACCGTCTATATGAGACTTGTAGACGTAACTTTATTCAGCCATTCAGCAATCGCTATCATTTAGGTTAGACGAACTATAGGATACACCACGGGTAAAATCAAAGGGAAATACACCATGGTACAAGTTATAAAAATAATATGGATAATGTGGATAATAAAACATTTATTACACTCGCGTCTGAATCGCTCGGGCAATACAAGCACTTGTTTCGTAAAATCAGTATGACACACAAGCTCCTGCAATAATCTCTATTTATGCTGTCATATTTCTAATTATCTTACAGGTGAGGCAAATACCGCCATTGACTGCTTGACTGGTGGATATCCTGGACAAAGAACACAGCTAGTCTGTAGAATAAGTGGCACTGTAATGAACAAAATGTTGTTGTTTTTAGGCATATTGGATCACCATGTTAATAGAGGGAAGTCAATTCAGGCAATTGTATCTGGCTTATTATCAGTAATCGATATGCAAAACATAAAGACTAAGGGCAAAAATGAAATGTGTTGAACTTATTTTTGGACTTAATCTTTTCAAGGGCGCGGGGCATAGCCCAATGGTAAAGCGTTCGTTTGATGCGCGGTCGATTTGGGATCGATCCCCGTCGGTGAGCCCATTGGGCTATTTCTTGTTCCAGCCAGTGCACCACGACTGGTATATCAAAGGCCGTGGTATGTGCTATTCTGTCTGTGGGATGGTGTATATAAAATATCCCTTGTTACTAATGGAAAAACATGTTGCGGGTTTCCTCTTTCAGACCATGTTAAAATGACCAAATGGTTTGACATCCAATAGCCGACGATTAATAAATCAATGTGCTCTAGTGGTGTTGTTAAAGAAAACAAACCTCTTCTTATCTTTTGAATGGCTTTCATTTCACCAATGATACTCTTTTAAACTGCACACTCCCATAGCACTTGTCAGTATCAGACCGGTAGTGACAACACGTCAGTATTACTGTGCTCTATATTTAGCAACTCGCCTGGAAGGTTGGAAACACCACGCTGCTCGCCATTATGTGGGCGTAACGGGGGTGGGGGTGTCATATGGAAGGGGAATTTATACGAGTAGTATATTTGTGTAGCTGAACCTCTCTAGATAAAGGCTGTGCCTGTTGATCGCTCTAACTCGGGGTCACAATTGTGTTTTAGCCTGTTTTGTTAAGGTGCCGTGCCTCGACTAATTTTACGACATATTTTTCATTAGTACACAGACATTATTTTCTCCATAATCATGGAAGATACGATGGAAGTTTTAATATCACTGGATACGTAAAGACTTTCTGAATATAAACACTTGACCCATCACGTATTTTGTAAGCATATCTACAATAAAAAGCCCCACCCCTTTAATTTGAAAACAATTTCTGCAAAAAGTCAATTTTCAAATCATGTCATATTATAATTTGGGGATATTTGTTAGTATATTTATATTTTTTGGGTTAGGCCAATGTATCCACAGTAAAATGGATGTTTTACTTTAGCGCATTACGTCATTACTGACAAGGTATATTCCCTTAAATATGACACCAGGGCAAAGTCGACACTTAATATCAAATTAAAGAAACCTTACGGTTTTAAACAACTGGGGAAACAATTATCATCGAGATATTAGGCAATATGAGAGAGAGAGAGAGAGAGAGAGAGAGAGAGAGAGAGAGAGAGAGAGAGAGAGAGAGAGAGAGAGAGAGAGAGAGAGAGAGAGAGAGAGAGGAGGAGGTGGGTACATTACAAAACAAATTTTGTTAGCTAAGAGAAGTGATTCCAAATACCTAACTTTAAAGACGCCAGATAGTGGATTGACTGATCTGTTTACTTCATAGTCCATAGTATTTGAGTTATCAAGAGTATTTGCCATTCTAGTTTATTAAACTGATAATAGTCGCTATTAACTATTGCAATCACCTTGATGTTACATTGCTGGCGTAAAATGAATTAACAGGTAGGCCTATGTTGTTTGCTTCCTCAGATGGACCAGATTGTGTTACAATCCGACCACAATCTCCTAGGTTTGCAGCAGAAGGATGGAGTTTGACTGTGAATTGTGAAGCTGCCTGTGATCCACCGTGTTCCTTCTCCTGGAAACTGGGGACTCAGCTAATAATAGCCAGCTCTCAGTTAAAACTGAGTAACATCAAGAGGAGTCAAAACGGGGATGTTTACACATGTAAAGTGACTAACACGGCTATTCCAAAATCTAACAGTAAACAGTTCACACTGAGAGTATACTGTGAGTATTCAGTTAATGCTACATTTGGTGAAATAATAAACATAATGGCAATAATAATAATAATAATAATAATCATAATAATAATAATAATGATGATGATGATATGAACAATAGTATTACTCCCTTAAATTATCATGCTTTTGTGTAATGTACAATATTACATGTATTAGACAATTTGGCGGCTTGCAAACCAATGACTTCGTCCGTACTAAGTATGACGTCACCACGATTTGACAAACATACATAATGACTTCTCATTATTTGAAGAGTTTGCATTTAAGCCTCTCATTCTTTTAACTAATGTTGTGCAATACTCAGAATAGTGTGTAAAGCTGTTCACATTGTTTCTATATATAATATAATAGGCTAATTTTAGCCATAGTGAAAACAGTAGGTTCTTAGAGAGAGAAAACAACACCCCAACAATAAAACCACAACAAACAACAAACCCACCATCACCACCACCACCAACAACAACAACAACACACACACACAAACAACAACACACACACACGTGCACACACATGCACACACACACACACACACACACACCTAATTCCAAACAACTAATGCACTAAATGGAATAACAAACTCAGTACCAGTTATTATCAGATTTAAACTTATTTAGTTAGTAATCACATATCTAAAACTTATACTTGTCGTCTAAACATGTTAACGCTTAAAATCATTGATCTGATTAATGAAAAGAGGGTAACTGAATGGATCGAAGTTTATTGTGTGTTCACTTATCTGGATGTGTACCTACAAAATCAACGAAAACTGTGAACAACACAAATCCATAATTGTAATGATTATAATGATTAACTTCTTAGTGGGTTTTTTATCTACCATGTATATTAATTATTATATTTTTGGATTTTTGTATTTCCTTATTTATTTTTTAAAATGTTTTTTGTTTTGTG
>NC_054710.1:44204315-44225848 GCF_016097555.1 Gigantopelta aegis
CCTCCCATACCACCTCAAAAATACGCTTCTGCCTTAGAGCATTGCCTACGGTAATGTTCTATGGGTTACTGGGGTTTTGCTGACGACATTTTTAAGAGACACGTATGAATTTAGTCAGTTAAGTTACCTTTTGTCAACTAAGTTACCACACCACATGGTAACTTAGGTGACGGTAACTTAGTTGACGTTAATGCACTCATTTGACTTTTAGATGCAAACAACACATCATTCACTATTCATGGGGCTGATACTGGCATCAGAACTATGTGGATATTCCATAGGATTTATAACATTTTATATACTGATAACTAATTTTGAAAACTATTGGTAACTTAGATGACATTTAATTAAAGTACTCCCCTAAAACATGGATCCATGAAATTAAAAATGAAACTTCTTTAAGTAAAAACACTCTTCTTGGGAAGTTCCCGCCGAAAAGCACTTGTGGAAATGCCCTCTGGTGATCGTTAAAGTCAGTGTTAATGGATTACCTCCCCGTGCCAAGGAAAATATTCATCTGGTAACTTACGTTGACTTAGGAATTGGGTGACTACATTTGTAGGCCTTTATGAATGATACCGGAATACTAAAGAAGAACTATTAATCTTATTTTGGGCATAGTATATTACACTATAAAATACATTAACATGTTTTGGCCAATTAGACACATAAAATGCCCACAAAAACATGCTATATCTTGTGAAATGCATTTGGGGACATGTCACACTTGCTTAGTATGCATGAAATCACAATATTTCCATAATGTTGAGAACATGTAACATTACTTTGTATTAATTTTTCATTGTTCCTAAATGACAATACAATGATATTTTGCTTAAAATAATGAATATTTTTAGATACTAGTATTTCAGAGGGTCTTACAAAACACAGGGACAAAACAAACACATTTCGTGTAGAATGATTAATCCATAACTTCTGTCTATATTATACAATGTATATACGGTTTCGGTTTGCATGCATGGAAAAGGGTGAATTGTTATCAAAGCACTTAAGAATATTTTTTTTAAATATGTACAATTTGTACATTTATGTTTGCAAAGGCCATGGTATATTTTAAAATTCCGATAATAACATATACATATTTTAACTTGTTACTATTTTGGTTCCCGTATGAGGCTTTTAAAATGTTTTGCGCGAAAAGGTGATTGTAGGATTGTTGCAGTGAATTTTGTTCACAGCTAGTGAGTAGTTATCTTTCGATATTTTCGAATTCGAGCGCTCGCAGAAAACAATATATTGCTTAATTGAACAGACACCCCCCCCCCCCCCCCCCCCCCCCCCAGCAAACAGAAAACTAACAACAAGAACAAACAGTGTCAAACAGCCCCACAGAAACAAAGGAAAACGTTCGTAAACATTCGCGTTATGAAACGCGCACCATACTTCGGCTATTTCCGTCAACTTTCGGGACTTTCAGTGGCGTCGAATTATAAATGAAAAATGGCTGAATTAGTGGGCATCGCCAATGCACCATCAAAATTTAAATCAGAGGTTTGGAAATATTTCGGTTTTCCAAAGTACAAAGATGGTGAAACTACAATCGTAAAAAAAAACTACAACGATTTGCAGACAATGTGAGCATGTTATCAGGTTAGTATGAACTTGTATTTGACAATATAACCGATATGAAAAATAACTTTAACAGACGTTATATAAGGCCAACAAAAAAAAATCGTTTGTTTCCGGTCACTCGACCGACCCTAAATTTTGCCACCGACCCTGAACTTTTTTTTTTCTGCTGGGGTGGGGGGAAGCGCACAGAGAAGTTGTGGTCGCGGATCGACAAGTAGGATAACTCTTACACGTCAGTGTGTGTGTTAAATGGAGGTTGAGAGGCGTGGGGGGGGGGGGGGGCGGCAGCAACGATGGTTTTTATACACCCCCACCCCACTTTTTGGCACCTTCTTACGCCGTGCCCTGGACCCAATCACTGGCGTTGTTAGAGACTGGACCCAGACTAGACATGCCTGGACGTTGAATGGATATATGAGCATAACTAATTTGTTTAAAATTGGAATCATTAACCTGTGTTCTACGTTGCGACCAAAATGGTCGCCAATGCGACCAAAATGTTGGCGTGGCGACAGATTGAATTTATTATCGTCGTCATCTGGCGACTGACTCCAAAAACGTCTAAGTATTAAATTATTTGCCATGTGCGTTCAGTCCTAGCAGCGAAAACAAATGAGATTTGTTGACATTATTGTGCAGTCGGAACATTTCACTATTTACGAAGTTGTCCGATTGATCACTGTGAATTCTTTATTAATTGTCGGTACAATTCGGAACTCATCGTTGATTTTAGTAATTTGGCGAAACCAATCCAGATACTTACACAACACATTCATAAATGATACAAAATTAGTAGTGTCGCACTGTGGCGAGTAACATTTCAAGCTTGGCTAGTAAATTTTGTTTGTCCACTAGCTAAAGAAGAGTAAGTTATAAAACCAAGTGTAGAACACTGTTAATAACACGTGCTCTTATCAGGTACCACGGTAATTGGTGACACACGAGATCGCATGACAGTACGGTAACGTGTGTGGCGATTAAACGGCTTTTATTACAAACTTCTAAATACTGTAGGCCTATAGAGGAAAACATATCGTAACTCCAGTCATCTCATACATTGTAGGTTTATTTTCCAAAAACAACAACGTGCGATCTCAACAAAACAATCAAGGATTTCTCGATACCACATGCACAGACTACAAGTCATCGCGTTTTTTTCCGCATGCAAAGGTGAAGGTCATTTGAAGAAGACGTGGTACTATTTTCGTTGTTGACTACTGCTTAGGCCTAGTACCCAGAATTTCTTAATATACACGGGTGTAGCCTGTAGGAAGATACCAAAAAGTGGGGTGGGTGGGTACACACACGTATACAATTAATATATAAACCATCAATGCTGCTACAAAGTACCCCCTTCCCCGCTTCCTACGCCAGTGATGTAGACAGGCCTATCAACTGCTGAGCATGGGTAATAATTAAATAAACGGAATATTCAAGAATAACCACAAACATTAAATAGTTCACATTTATTTCAGTGTTTCAGTTAATTGGGAATAAATTAATTTGGGTGATTTTAGCATGGGTCCGTTCAGTAGGCTAATAAACATTAAAACTATAAGTCCGTCCCACAGGGAACGCCTTAGCCCGAGTACTCTGACTGTAAGAGAGCTAGACGGACATTTGAACATAAACACGCTCTCATTATTTATGTCCAAATGTCCGTCTAGCTCTCTTACAGTCAGAGTACTCGGGCTAGGAACGCCTTTTTTATTACTATGAAATTTACTACAAGTTATTCATTTCTAAGTCGATTGATTTGTAAATTGCACACAAAATTAGTATTGTTTTGTTATTTCCAATACAAGTTGGACAAATCTGTGAAGTTTTTGTGCAGTCATCTACTGACTGGATAAATCTGTGAACTTTTTGTGCAAACATCTATTGACCAACTTGGACAAATTTGTGCAGTCATCCTCTGTCAAAACTGGACAAAGCTGTGAAGTTTCTGTGCAGTCATCTACTGACTTTTATTGGTGAATGGAATAGTTTGACCTTTTTTGGTTTTCACGTCTTTTGAAAATGGCATGTGAAACTTAAAACTGACATTGACAGTGAGATTGTTTTTATTTCTCTCTGGCTGCAAAGAGTAAAATAAGATTTTTCAGACAGCTTGTTTTTATGTCTTTCATCTTGAGACTGAGCTTTTCTCTGGCAAACACATTTAAGGTAGGGTAACCTTTCTTTGAACTAAAAAAAAAAAAAAAAAAAAAAAAAAAAAAAAAAATCCTACCTACCTACCCTACCTTTTTTGGCCATGTTACCTGAAACAAACTTCTTTTTTTGGGCCTAATAATAAGGGACCGTTCAACAATTACACGTACTGTAACCACCCGCCCCCCTCCCCCTCTCTCTCTCTCTCTCTCTTAAACTCAATTCTCTTTGAATGGACTATTTAAAAAAAAAAACATTTTGGGATAATAATAAGGACCCGTTCAACAATTATACGTAATTCGCCCCTCCCCATCTATATATATCTATCTCTATATCTCTCTCTATCTCTCTCTCTCTCTCTCTCTCTCTCTCTCTCTCTCTCTCTCTCTCTCTCTCTCTCTCTCTCTCTCTCTCTCTCTCTCTCTCTCTCTCTCTCTCTCTCTCTCTCTCAATTTTGTTTGAATAATGACTTTAATTCAAAGTATTGTCTATGAAATTTAAATTTGTTTTGTTTATTAATTACATCCCCTCTCTTTGTACTTGCAGTTACACCTGCAAAAACACATCAAACATGGCTCTTCATTTGAAAAAAAGGCATGGCATTGACATAAATTCAAAAACATCAAAAACATCAGAAACATCTTCTTCATCTTCTGTCCTGTCTGACAAAGACTCCAGCAGTAGCAGTAATACTTGTACTCCCTCTCATGCAGTCAAGCCTCAAGGTCATGGTCAGCTTAGTATTGCCCAAGCATTCCAAACGAAAATGGCCCCAGGTAGTGCCAGAGCACAACTCATTACAAGGAACATTTCACTATTTATTGCCACAGATCTAAGACCTTTCTCACTGGTAGACAGTAAGGCATTCCGCAACTTATTAAACACCCTCGAACCGAAATACAACCTGCCTACACGTGCAACATTCAGTCGCAAGGAAATCCCTGCACTATGTCGAGAAGTGTACGCACAGGTACAATCAATTCTTAATGAAGCTGAAACAGTTGCACTAACTACAGATGGGTGGACCTCGCGTGCCACAGAAAGCTACATCACCATTACATCGCATTTTATTGATAAGAGCTGGAAGTTACAAAATAAAGTACTGCAAACCCAACCCATGCACGAATCGCATACAGGAGTCAATATTGCAACAGTTTTAAAAGAAGCAGTCGGTGAATGGCACTTGGAGCGACCACATGGGGTTCAACCATTATCTTCAGATGGTGCTGCTAACATGGCTTTAGGCGTGCAACTAGCTAACATGAAACCACACATTAAATGTTTTGCACACACAATTAACTTGGCAGCACAGAAGGTGCTAAAAATCAACGAGGTTCATCGCTTATTGGGACGTGTGAAGAGAATAGTGACGTTTTTTTCACAAAAGTACAACAGCAAATCACCAGCTAAAACTAAAGCAAGAACTGTTACAGTTACCGAAGCATCAACTGTTGACTTAGGTGAAAACCCGTTGGAACAGTGCATACGACATGTTGGAGCGTTATCTAGAACAACAGCCAGCTATAATGGCCGCACTCATGTCTCGGGAGCTGTCACGCGATGCAGACCTGGACACGCTGACTACTACTGACATATGTACAGCAGAACAGTTGGTGGCCTTGTTAAAACCTTTGAGGACCATCACAACTATATTATGTGATGCCAGTCAACCTACTGTCTCCATGGTTTGGCCTCTTCTCACAAATCTCAAAACAAGTTTTCAGCCAAAGGAAACAAAATCTAGAATTATAAAAGACGCAAAGCAAGTTGTACTTGCTGATTTGGAAAAACGGTACACAGATCCTGAAATCCAGAGGTTCATGCTACAAGCAAGTGCAATTGATCCTAGATTCAAACTGTTGCCATTCATCAAACCAGAGTTGAGATTTGATATATTCAATTCACTTGTAGAGTTAGCCGACAAGTTGGACTGCAGCCGCACTATTCAGTTGAATGCTGTTAAAACTGAACCTGGAATAGTAGAACCAGCCATTACAGAGGATTCGCCCTTGCCTGTATTACCTAGCTTACCAGACCAGCTTGATAACCCCTGTTTCACATCCAAAACCTGTTGCTGTGGAACGGCCTCACTGAGAACCTAAGTTGAAGAAGACAGCACTGGACTCTCTCCTTGGTGATGTTTTCATCACAAAAATCGATGATGGACATAAAACCAAAATTCAGGTAATTGAAGATGAACTAACAAGATTTAAGGCAGAGGACCCGACTGGGTTAAACGACTGCCCTCTTACGTGGTGGAAACAACACAGTGTTTTTTTTCCACATCTAAGTAATGTAGCCAAGCATCTACTATGCATTCCAGCAACAAGTGTGCCAAGTAAGCGTGTCTTCAGCACTGCTGGTGATGTGGTTACAGCACAGAGAGCTGCACTTTCCTCTGAACATGTGGACATGTTAGTGTTCCTTAAAAAGAATGTGGTCCTGGATTAGACAATACACACAGACTTGATAGGTCCTGTGTAATCACTAATCAGGTTTTACTTTAAAAATAAATACTTTTTTTTCCTTTCAGCAAAGCCTTTGTACTTGTGTAATGTGTATTCATGGATGTGAATACATATTCGTATTCGTCACCTCATATTCATGATATGTATCGTATTCGCCACCATGTGTATTCGTCGCACCCCTAGCGCCACCTGTCGGAAAGTTTCTGATACACCGCCATTTGTTGTCAGAGACAAGGCTTGCCAAGTCCCTGACATCATATTATGTACCTGAGGGTGGAATAGCCCTGTCCCACATGGATACATAATGGAGGATTATTTTTCTCCCGTCCATTAAGGTCGACGACAGTCACTTTTCGCACCCTTTGTTTTGGGTTCGTACACAATAAATATAGCATATCTTGCCGTAATTTCACTTGAAATCCATATTTCTTAAAGGTACAATTTTTTAATCACAAGATTTTCTTCAAACACATTCAGAGATGCATTAGTAATGTTCAAACAAAAAAATTTCAATAGCAAGTTTGCATTGGAATTTTTCCAGCATTCTTAAAACGGAAAAGTCATGTACCCAGTGTATGGTTATTGTAAGGCGATTCAAAGCGACGTCATTGGAATACTGACGTCATTCAAATTCAAAATTAGCTATATTATTACAATGCTTCGCCACATTAAAATAAAAACTGGTCTACTAGCCTTGACCCCTGTCAAATTTCTATAACAAGCGGACAACGTTGTTTTACAGGTTGGTATTTTGTTATTTTTCATAATTCTGGACAAAATATTAATTTCAAGTTTCAAAAGATGAAAGAAGTACCTTTTGTCAAATATATCATATCAAAATATTACCGTTGGATATGTTTTATTTACTGTGTACGAAGCCAAAACAAGGGTGCGAAAAGTGACTGTCGTCGACCTTAGATGAAAAATAAGCATTTTGGGAAAACGTGAAAAACCTTCTCTTTTTTTTCTTTTTTTTATCTTACAATAAAATAATCATAACCATTGAAAAGATTGTACCCAAAAATAGTTTATACTAAAATTATAAACCGAAAATGATAGTATAATTTCATTATGACAGCAGGTGTCCTTGTTTTTATGAAATATATATAAAAAAAAGAAGCGTTATTTTGCCGTTTACATGACGTTACCCAATGTTAATATCAACTCAAAACTATAGAAGTCACGTGGCCATGCAAGACCGATTTATTCCGCATGGGCTGACGTCATTGAATACGCTTGTCTTGCATGGCTAGGGATGGGAGAAAACTTCAGTCAGAAGCCAAAGCATTGTTCTTCTACTATGAAATACTCTTGCATTTTATATAGCATTTTATTTTGAAGTTATTTTCTGTGTTTTTGACATACACAATTTAAATATGATGACCAGTATTTTCAAGTAATATCCTTTGTTTCAAGTCTAAACTTGGAATATTCATGTCACAAGGATGTGCTTTTAGCACTAGGGACATAGCCCACTGCTGGTGTCGAATTTCAGTTTGTGGGGGGCACGACAAGTATTGCCTTCAGTTTAATAATAAAAAAAAAATAATAATAATTAGGGTACCAAGGTAAGTTGGAGGGGCACTCGGGCAAACTTTTCAGGTAATTGTTTACGAACTGCAAGATCCGTCATGGCATGACTTCAGCCGGTAGTGTGTGTTACCCTGGGTGGAGCCCAGCCTGATAGGTTTGGTGGTCCGCTAGCCGGTTACGATCCACATTACTTTTCATAATACCTACATACTAATTATAACAGCTACATTTAACTCAACACCTGTACTTATAATAACTACATGTATATAGAAACATTTATAAACATACACACATACATATGTATAACCATATAGAAACTACCAACAAAAGTATATCTATCCATATAATATATACATGTAACATGGAAGATATTCTTGGGGGCAAGTGAAAGCTCCAAAATTGATACTATATGCAGCTGAAAGTCCCCAAGATGTTTAAATGTAAGTAATACTAGTATATACTTGTAGGTATTGTGTATTAACATTGAAACCTGAACAGTTGTCTTGCTAATACAGTATTTTAATTAACAGCTGGGGTAACCATGCACATTGCCAATTACGCTTGTTTGATTTTGTTTGACATCTTGGACATAACTGAACAGTGTTCAGGCCCTCGAACTGTGACAGTCTGTCAAATGTCATACATTCACCTTAACCAGATGTAGATACTCGCTTTATCAGAACAGAACAGAACAGAACTTTATTACACTCAGACCGTTATGCAACGGCGTAAGAGGAACATACATATTCTGATTTTGACAAGATGGTTAACAGGAGGATATAAATAATACGAATACATTGCTTGGTACATATATGAATACAAATACAAATACAAATAGACATGACATTACATTACATTATAAAGATATGTGTATTAATAATATAAATACATGATATTACATTATAGAGATATGTGTATTAACCATATAGATGCATTCTGCGATGTAACAGAGTAGAGGTATATTGTAAAATATAATTATTCAGACAATTTCAGTTACAACTGTGTACTTTATAATTATTGGTATTACAATATATAGATATAAATAAAATAAATAAATAATAATAATAATAATAATTAAATTTTCATAAAATAACAATAAGACATAAAATAATGTAATACGATTTAAAATATATCAAGTATAGTTGTATGTTGACCTTTAGTTTCATTAACTGGTTAATGTATGGTAATTTTGGTTGTTGTTGGGTATTGTTGTTGTTATGGGCGTTTAAATACTTGAAAAATTATATTCATGAATTTGGCTAATTTTTTTAGTGTGCTCATTCTTTTACTGGTCATAAGTTCTCTAAATTTATATATATTTGGTCGTATATAATAATATGGACGTAAACATTCTTTCCGGGTATTATTGAAAAAAACTACATACAAATAAATAATGAAATTCGTCTCCTATGTCGTTTT
This sequence comes from Gigantopelta aegis, assembly GCF_016097555.1. Lineage (NCBI taxonomy): Eukaryota > Metazoa > Mollusca > Gastropoda > Neomphalida > Peltospiridae > Gigantopelta > Gigantopelta aegis. Next base: position 44,213,480 of record NC_054710.1, read on the forward strand.
CATCACAAATAGTACAAAGTCTATCTTCTAATAGAAATGTATTCCAACGTCCTGTATCAACAGGTAAATAATGGTTAGAAGTCCTAAATTTTATCATAACAGTCCATAATTTTTCAGGAATAATATTAAGATAATTTTCAAAATTTAATTGGTCTTTGAAATATTCGTAGGTTTTATCTCTCGATGATTCTAAACTATTTTTTTTCCATGTTTGTAAATACTGGTCGTTTTGTCGTATGCTACTTTGTTGTGATAGCCATTTTACCGATAGAAAGGTTTGTGATAGCCATATATTACTCATTCTTAGATAATCTAAAATATTTTAACAGCAGTAATCCAGTTATAGTTAGTTCCATTGCTAATATGGTCTCTCATCATTGATTTGTATAATAATAGAGATAGTTTAGATTGTTTCCCCGAGATAACTCGTGCCCAATAACAAATTAATCTTTTGTGGATAGTCAACTCGACTGGCATTCTACCAAGTTCACCATATAACATGCAAATTGGGATAGCTTTTTTCACAGGTAGAATATGTCTAATAAAATTGATTTGAACAGAGTTATAGATGTCGTTGTTTTCGAATCCCCATATTTCACATCCATATAATAATATTGGCAGAACCATCGAGTGAAACATTTTGAGTTTACATTCTATTGATAGATGACGATCTTTTGCTTTTGCCAGAACGAAATACATAGCCTTTGTCGCCTGTTGTTTAAGTCTAATCTTAGTATTTTTGAATTTATTTAGTTTAGTAAAAATGGCACCTAAATATTTGTATTCTTTGACATTTTCGAGAGTAGTTTTTCCAATCTTAAAAGTATATTTATAATCTTTAGAATTTCCATTAAAAATTAAGACTTGTTTTTGTAGTATTTATTTTAAGTTTCCAAATATTACAATATTGATCGAATATATTTAACGTGTGTTGTAAATTGACCACACTTGTTGCTAGTAAAGCAGTATCGTCAGCGTACAGTAAGCAAATAAGATGTATCCCAATGTCTAATGTGTTATTTGTATTATCTGCGATGGAAGAAACACCTTCACAACCGTGGTTAAGTAAATAGTTTTCTAGATCATTTAGATACAGGGAAAATAAAATCGGGGATACATTTTCACCTTGACGTACACCATTATGGCATGCGAATAATGGTGATTTCTTGTTATTTACAAATATTAATGATTTTATACCTTGATACATTTGATATACGATTCTAAAGAATTTACCATTTATGTTATTTTCTAGTAACTTGTGCCATAGATGTGCTCTTGGGATCATATCGAAAGTACCGGCCTCGGTGGCGTCGTGGTAGGCCATCGGTCTACAGGCTGGTAGGTACTGGTTTCGAATCCCAGTCGAGGCATGGAATTTTTAATCCAGATACCGACTCCAAACCCTAAGTGAGTGCTCCGCAAGGCTCAATGGGTAGGTGTAAACCACTTGCACCGACCAGTGATCCATAACTGGTTCATCAAAGGCCATGGTTTGTGCTATCCTGCCTGTGGGAAGCGCAAATAAAAGATCCCTTGCTGCCTGTCGAAAAAAGAGTAGCCTATGTGGCGACAGCGGGTTTCCTCTTCAAAACAGTGTCAAAATGACCATATGTTTGACGTCCAATAGCCGATGATAAGATAAAAAACCAATGTGCTCTAGTGGCGTCGTTAAATAAAACAAACTTTACTTTTTTTTCATATCGAAAGCTTTTTCAAAATCCACAAATGCACAATATAGTTTGTTTTTCCTTTTTTTTCCCAGGCTATCAATTAGTGAATGAAGTGTAAATAAGTGATCTATAGTCGAATAACCTCTGCGGAAAGCAGCCTGGGCTTCGCTCATAACATCGTTTTCTTCAATAAAAGTAGTTAACCGGTTATTTAATACTGTTGTAAATAACTTTGAACAGCAACATAGTAATGTCATTGGTCGATAGTTTTCAGGGGATGAACTACTACCTTCATTTTTAAAGATTGGTATAATTATTCCAGTCAGCCATTCTTCTGGATACACACTATGGTCTAAAACTACATTAAAGAGTTTAACATAGAATGGGAGCAATAAATGGGCTGTCAATTTAATATATTCGTTAATTATTTTATCTACACCTGCTGCTTTTTATGTTTTTTAGTTGTTTTATTGATTTTAGTATTTCGTCCTCGCTGAATCTTCCATTTATGATATCATCGTTGCTTACTTGGTCTACGAGATCATCAATATTTATGTCGGGCACTGTATCAGCTGATAGTTCCTTATTTAATTCACTGAAATAATTAAAGAAGTCTTCAAACGGTGGTACACTTTCTGTCCTGCTTTTTGTCTCTTTAACTATTTTATAGAATTCTTTGGGGTCATTTGTTTTTAATAGCCTCATGTTCTGCTCTGTTTTAAATTTGTAATGAGAATAAGATTTAAATATATATTTCTTATAGCATTTACTAGCATTTGTTAAGTTCATTTTATTTGCTATAGTTTTATGTTTCGAGAAAAATTTTTTTGCCTCAAAATATTTTGTTCGTAGAAGCTTGCACCGTTTACTGAACCAGGGTCGCTTATTATCTGGCGAAGTGCCAGATCTATGTTTACGTGTCGGCACGTGGCCGAATGTTAAATTGACTGAGTCTAAAAATAGCTTGTTCAGCGTGTCGACTGTTTGGTTTACACGTGTTGGGATACTGATAGATTCATCATCGAGAATTACCGATAGTGACTGAAATAAGTTTGTATTGATATTGCTAATACATTCTTCACTTTTATTGGCGTTCCATTTACGGGTATTAATTGACTCCCAACTCGTCATTTACACATTGGTTATGTTTAGTTTGTATGTCACGGTCACAGGTAAGTACAACTGCACAGATTTAAACATGTGGTGAGTACCAATAACATAATCAAACTACAATCTTTACTGGTGACTGCGGCCTATATTTTTATCTTTTCCGCATCTACCATTGAGGATATATATATTATTATGTTTGCACAAATCAAGAAGTTTGAGACCATGCATGGCTGTTAACCGTATCCTTATCCTGGCTTGCTCTGTCCCTGGGTACATTTAAAGTATCAAGCTTTGGTATATCATTTAAAAAAGGTTTCCATGTCAACATTATCAATATATATAGTATTATGATCATCAAGTGTAGTGTAATCGGGCAAACATCTAGTTCTTGCATTAAAATCACCTATTAGGAGCAAAGGTTTTCCTTGTTCTGTCATTTGGGAAATTTCATTTTCAACAATATCAAAAGTATCAACTTTTAAGTATGGTGAGCCAATTAGGGGAATATACACAACACCAGCAGTTACGCTATTACCTATACACTCTTTGTCTAAAATATTAAACCATGAAATATACTGTGAGTTATTTTTTACATTTATTTTAACTAGGTTGGTCAGTTCATTTCTTACACCAATAACAATACCACCAGATGATCTTTTACCTTTTCTGTTATTGAAATGTAGAGTGCAACCTGGGATTAACTGTGATAAGCAATCACTTTCATCTGTTTTACTTTCAGTAAAGCATAGAATATCATATTGTGAGACAAAATTTAGGAAGTCAGGTATAACCAATTTGTTTCTTAGGCCACAGACATTTAAACTGAGTATTTTTAAGTAAATACAGTTGTGTTTCATATTGGTATAGTCTATGTTATCAGTGGTTTGGGAATTATATACAGTGTAAGATGAAGCCTGGCTGTTTACAAAATAACTAAGGTTAGGTGCATGGGTATCACTGGTAGGTTCAATAGCAAAACAGTGGGGGGGGGGGGGGGGGCTAGTACATGGCTATTTACAACATATGTATGTTTTGCTTTAAGGAGATGTACATCACTGATCACAGTACTGGGCTGTGTATATCCACTTGTATTACTGTGGTGAGTCTCACACTTTATTTGTCTATTTACATTGTATATATAGGTGGATTCAGGTGCAAGTACATCATTGGTCTCAACATGTTCACTTGTGCTACAATTTGGGGTCATATTTGTTATATTCTTATCCACAATATGTCCACTTGTAGTACAATGGGGGGTCATATATGATATTTTGTTGTTTACATCATACATATCAATTTTGTTTTAGGTACATCATAGGTCACAATATGTCCACTCGTAGTACAATAGGGGGTTACATGTGGTATTTGGCTATTTACATCATACATATCAATGGTTTTAGGTACATCATAGGTCACAATATGTTCATTCGAAGTACAATAGGGGGTTACATGTGGTATTTGGCTATTTACATCATACATATCAATGGGGGTCACATGTGGTATTTGGCTATTTACATCATACATATCAATGGTTTTTAGGTACATTATAGGTCACAATATGTTCACTTGTAGTACAATAGGGGGTCACATGTGATATTTGGTTGTTTACATCATGCATATGAATGGGTTTAGATACATCATAAGTCATATGTTCACTTGTAGTACAATGGGGGGTCACATGTGGTATTTGGCTATTTACATCGTACATATGAATGGGTTTAAATACATCATAAGTCACAATATGTTCACTTGTAGTACAATGGGGGGTCACATGTGGTATTTGGTTATTTACATCATACACATCAATGGTTTTAGGTACATCATAGGTCACAATATGTTCACTTGTAGTACAATGGGGGGTCACATGTGGTATTTGGCTATTTACATCATACATATCAGTGGTTTTAGGTACATGATAGGTCACAATATGTTCACTTGTAGTACAATGGGGGGTCACATGTGATATTTGGTTGTTTACAACATGCATATGAATGGGTTTAGATACATCATAAGTCATATGTTCACTTGTAGTACAATGGGGGGTGGGGGGTCACATGTGGTATTTGGCTATTTACATCATACATATGAATGGGTTTAGATACATCATCAGTCATATGTTCATTTGTAGTACAATGGGGGGTCACATGTGGAATTTGGCTAGTTACATCACACATATGAATGGGTTTAGATGCATCATAGGTCACAATATGTTCATTCGTAGTACAATAGGGGGTCGCATGTGGTGTTTGGCTATTTACATCATACATATGAATGGGTTTAGATACATAGGTTGTTTCTGTGGATTTACCTGTGGGTACATTATTTGTCACAGAATAGGCACGTGTATTGTAAAAGGGTATCACATTTGATATTTGGCTGCTTATGTCATGCATATCAGTGGAATTAGATACATCATAAGTCACAATTTGTTCACTTATGGTGCAATAAGGGATATGTGGTATTTGGCTATTTACATGATACAAACCATTGGGATTCATATCATCTTTTTTCACAGCATAGTTTTGATTTAGTTCAGGTACCTCATTTGTCTTAGCATATTCATTTGCATTACAAATATATATGACATGTTGAAGTTGTCTCTGAGCCACACAAAAAACATTTGGGGTGTTATTTAGCCAGGTATGTTGTGATATATAGGGAAGAGTTACTTTATGCTGTACACAGTTGGTGCCTCCATCACAGTCCTAGCTAGAAGATGCAGTGGCTAATGTACCAAATGGATTTCTGTCCGCAAAGTCAGGGGCAGGGGTGGGAGTTTGTACTCTATTCCTCTTTCTGGGTGGGGCTCTGCTACTGCTGTGGGCATCCATATCTTAGTGTCTTGTTGGGGTGTGATATTCAGATGTGAAGCTTTCAGGTAGGTATTCCTTGCCATCAATAAACAGTCTGTCCACTTTGAGGAATGCTTTCTGGTTCTTCCTTCTGGCCTCTCTATACACAGGGTATAGCTCCTTCCTTTTCTCGGCTATTTCCCGGGCGAACTGGTCGTTGATGCCGAAAGGCTTTCCAGCAAGTTTTTTTGCAGCCATTTTAATTTTGTTTTTATCTTTTAACTGCTGGAAATGGGCCACTATTGTTCTTGGTCTTGGTTGGGATTGCCTGTATGGACCAAGTCTATGAGTTACTTGGCTTGGGGTGATTTCTAGTTCCGTTTTAATAAATGTTTTTACCACCTCTTCTGTATTTTCGTTTTGTCCTTGGTCAGTAAGTCCAGAGAAAAGAAGGATTAAAGCGCATTGATCGAGTTTGTAAGTACAAAATATCGTCATACAATCTCTGGTTTTCATCTTGGGTTTGGTATGCAGTTTTGTATAAGTGAAATATATCGTCGTTGTCTATTTTCACAATTTCTTTTAAGTCATTTACAGATTGTCTTAGCTGGTTATTTTCACTTGTGATCTTCTCAAAAGTATTGGCCATGAACTGGCAACTCTGTTCTACCTTAGTTATTCTCTCATTGGCGGCGTCGACACTGCTACGTAAGTTGATAAGTTAGCTTTCTATCGTGCATATCTTGGTCTCTATTGTTTCTAGACGTTCAGTTCGTTTGTAGATTGCAGAAGTGGTGGAGGTAAGCTGAGCGATCTGTTCATAGAGACTTACGATCCAAGGAGGAGTTGTCAGTGTTTGTTGTGTAGTACCAGTTTGCGCTGACGACGTTGTCGGCAGATTTTGTACTTGTGGTATGTACATTAAATTGTTGGTTGTACCAGCGTGAGGGACAGGTGTGGCGCTTGTATTCATAGAGCCTGGTGGAAATGACATTGGCATTTGTGGATTATAGACGTAAGAAACCTTTTAAATTGTATTAAGATACTTTTAAATTGTATTAGTGAGGAACTTGTCTGAAGTTAAACAAGTGCATTCCCTCTGGACACCACTATCTTTAAATTAGATTAGTTTCAACAGTTTATACTTATTAAGCAAAAATATCCGTTGTGACGTAGATGATTCACCGTGATGTAGATGACACATCGTGACGTTTATGGCATTTGTATGTTAACCTTAGGACTCATGGGAAAAGTAATAACACAACTTTTCAGTTTTATCATTTAATAAACTAACATCACCATTGTTCAACATCTTTACCAGTACTGACGGAATGTAGGAGACCCTAATGTCTTGAAAACAGAGGAAACCCGAAACTCATTCTTGAAGGTCCTATGTACGTCAAAGTTGAAAGTACAATATTTTGTTATTTTCACATTTATTTGTAATAAATAACTAGAAAGTAATCGATCCCACGCATAATCTTTCCACTCAAAGTCTTGTAGTGGATAAGAGGGTTTCCGCGAATAATTTATAGCAAAATATAGCATGGTCACCATCTTTGTTTCTTTGTCAGTTGTCTGCAAAGGATTATAGAAAACGCTTACCATAAAACAGTGACGTCACTAGTTAATGCGTGCGACAGACTCCAGATGCCCCCCCCCCCCCCATAAAATACTATCATACTCTCTCTCTCTCTCTCTCTCTCTCTCTCTCTCTCTCTCTCTCTCTCTCTCTCTCTCTCTCTCCCACTGTACCACACATTCTCTCCCTATCTCTCCCCCTCCCCCACCTCTAACCTCCCATTCATGTGTTGGTGGAACAGAAACAACTCAAAGCTTAGGAGATAACCATATGCAATTTTTAGTATTTGATCCAGCAAATTTAATTTTTGTCCGAAGACGTTAGCCTGAGGTTCAAAATGAAACATTTGAGGTCATCAAATAGACAATAACACCCACAAATCTAAAACAAACCCCCAAAACACCCGCCATAAGGTTATTTCCAGTGTAAACTGAATCGTTTTTCTACGGAACTAACTGTATATTTTGTATTTCTTGAAAACTAAATTATGCCTGGCTACAATCAAACTGTAGACCTTTAAACCGTCAACAAGGCCTGTTCCAATTATTAATGACGTCACTTTCCAATGACGTCATTAGCTTTCCGGGTGCTATTTTCATTTTATCCCGATAAATAGAATGTGTGTGTGTGTGACCTAAATCATTGGGTATTTCATCAACTGGGTGAGAATAATTGTTAGTTTTGTTTGTTGTTTTGGGAATACATGTCCTGGGAATGTTACTTAATTTGTTCAAAATTAATAGCAGGCATGTTTGACAATTATGTTTTGATTCATGGAGAAAGGGATGCGTTTTGGAAAAATTCTGGGTTGTTGAGGTGGGTTTCTCTCTCTCTCTCTCTCTCTCTCTCTCTCTCTCTCTCTCTCTCTCTCTCTCTCTCTCTCTTAAACGACTGCGGGATGGTGTTCGAGGTGCTTACCTGCTTCCATGTTAATATCAGTGCCTATACATGTATCTGTGTTACATGATGGACACTGATTGTTTCATCTACGACACACTCAAAAAGTGAGTCTGTTTTGTTTAACCACACCACTAGAGCACATTGATTTATTAATCATCGGTTACTGGATGTCAGTGTCATGTCTGTCACAATACAAAAGCGATGTAAATGACCGTTACGTAGATGAGGCAACAATTAATTAGTAAGAGTAGTAGTGACGTTTTTGTCTGTTTTCATTTCAAATGTTCCACAAAATAGCATTTTAAACATGCATAACAGTTAACTACTTTAATAGGCAATTCAACTTTGTTTACATATATCGCTAAGGGCATTCCCGCTAACCACGTGCTATAAATAGTAGCGTTGAATACGGCATAATTCCGGCGAGCTGAATACGGAAAAGTGTATTTCATTTTTTTATTCAGGACTGTATTTATATAGTAAGATTTAATGGGTATGTAATAAAAAAAAAAATAAAAAAATAAAAAAAAAAAAATATATATATAGATATATATATATATATATATATATATATATATATATATATATATATATATATATATACTCTTAAAAAAAAGAAACGCAAAAGGGTACAAATGGGTTATAACTCCGATTTTATGTTTCCTACCGGTTCATGCTTTGTGAATATAAGGTCATTGCATGTCCCAAACACATTCCCACGGTTACATTCGATAAAACGCAGCTACTGTACAATAAAGTTCCAAAATGTGAATATTCGCAAAAACGCAGCCACGTGCAAACCATGTCACGACTGCACGTGCGTTGTCTGCACGTGCAACATGAACACCGACAGTATAAAAGTGCAGGGTGTTCGCTTGCCTGGCCTCTGTATCTGGCCGACAGTTGGCAATCCAGGACATGCCACGTCTCAGTGAACCGCAGAGAAACAATGCCATCGGCCGACTAGACGCAGGCGAATCCAGAACGGCCGTTGCCAGGGCATTCCATGTGTCCCCAAGCACCATCTCCAGACTGTGGGACCGTTACCAGCAACATGGATCAACACGTGACCTCCCTAGATCCGGTCGACCACGGGTCACTACCCCCGGGCAGGACCGCTACATCCGGGTACGCCACCTTCGGGAACGATTGACTACTGCCACCTCCACAGCCGCAGCAATACCAGGTTTGCGCAGGATATCCGACCAGACCGTACGGAACCGCCTACGTGAGGTAGGAATTCGTGCCAGACGTCCAGTTCGAGGTGTCATCTTAACACCACAACACCGTCGACTCCGACTGCAGTGGTGCCAGATTCATCGACAATGGCCTCAACTGCGATGGAGACAGGTGTGGTTCAGTGACGAGTCCCGATTTCTGCTCCGACGTCATGATGGAAGATGTCGCGTGTATAGGCGTCGTGGTGAACGTTATGCGGCAACTGCGTGCAGGAAGTGGACAGATTCGGCGGGGGTAGTGTCATGGTGTGGGCAGCCATCTCACACACTGGCAGAACTGACCTGGTCCACGTGCAGGGCAACCTGAATGCACAGGGCGACATTGACCAGATCCTCCGGCCACACATCGTTCCAGTTATGGCCAACGCCAACGCAGTGTTCCAACATGACAACGCCAGGCCTCACACAGCACGTCTCACAACGGCTTTCCTACAGAACAACAACATTAATGTCCTTCCTTGGCCATCGATATCACCGGATTTGAACCCAACTGAGCATCTATGGGACGAGTTGGACCGACGCCTCCGACAGCGACAACCACAGCCCCAGACCCTGCCCGAGCTGGCAGCAGCCTTGCAGGCCGAGTGGGCCACCATCCCCCGGGACGTCATCCGTACTCTGGTTGCTTCAATTGGCAGGCGGTGCCAGGCAGTTGTCAACACACGCGGAGGCCACACCCGGTATTGACTCCAGATGACCTTGACCTTGGTGGTGTGTCCTATCACTTACTCACAATGGACTAGAGTGAATTGTGAACAATCCTGCAACATTTGGTAATTATCGGACTCACCATTCAATAATTAAATCAATTCTCCAAATGTTACGACAATGTGGTTTTGCGTTTCTTCTTTTGAAGAGTATATATATATATATATATTTTTTTTTTATTATTTTTTTTTTAGCGACTGTATTTATATAGTAAGATTTAATGGGTATGTAATTTTATCGATTATTTGTGCACTGTTAATCAATCGTCGACAACGTGAAATTCAATTTGCACGTGCATGCATGGTTCGACATGTCCCGTGTAGTATTCGGTCAATTTGTTTTACTTGTCTTACTGACATTGTTGTCAAGTGAACGAAAATGCTTCAAAATTTGTAAAAAAATTAACGTTTTTTACTTCGTAGCATTTTTAGTATGCCAAGAATACCCAATAATTTACGCGAACGGGCGATTCGCATGCTTGATGCTGGCATGTCGACAGAAGACGTTGCAAGGCATGTTGGGAGTTCTAGTCGAGCGATACGAAATCTTCGCGTAGGATTTCGAACGACAGGAAGCACCAACGACTTGCCACGTCGTGGACGTCCGCGTGTTACAACGCGTGGTCAAGACCGCTATATCATGAACACGCATTTGCGCAATCGATTCCAAACTGCCACTGCTACTGCTGCAAACACACCTGGGCTTCATGATAACCGAATCAGTGGGCAAACTGTTCGTAATCGTCTGCGAGAGAACGGTTTACATGCACGACGTCCTTACGTCGGATGCGTTTTAACGCAACGTCATCGTCTAAATCGTCTTAATTGGACACGTGTACACACTCGTTGGATACGGCGACGCTGGAATACCATTCGTTTTTCGGATGAATCCAGATTTTCTTTACAACGTGGTGATGGCAGGGTGCGAATCTACCGTAGGAGAAATGAACGCTATGCTGACTGTTGTGTTCTTGAACGAGATCGTTTCGGGGGTGGGGGTTGTGTCATGGTCTGGGCAGCCATTGCCCATGGTTATCGTTCACCACTAGTCGTCATGTATGGCAATTTAAATGCTCAACGTTACCGCGATGACATTCTCGCTCATCACGTCATTCCTCTGTTCCATAACAACGCCAACATCTCGATTTTTCAGCATGATAATGCCATCTCTCATACAGCTAGAGACACTGTAAATTTTGTTAGGACAAATAACATTGATTTCATTGATGACTGGTCCGTAAAAGTCCTGATCTCAACCCCATCGAGCATGTATGGGATAGTCTGGACAGACGATTGAGGCGTCGTCCCAACCCACCCGCTAACGTCAACGAACTTCGTCAAGCGCTCATTCAGGAATGGAAAAATATTCCACAGGCAGAAATCAACACTTTAGTCAATTCTATGCGCCTGCGATGCACTGCAGTGGTCAATTCAAGAGGTGGTCTTACCCGTTATTAAGTGGGTAGTTTTTTTTTTAACCCAGTTTCTGTTAACCTATGGCCATGATTTTTGCACCAAACGATGCATGATGGAACACTCTTTAAACGCATATATAACAATTATTCCCCCGGTTTGTTTTTATCAAGTTATGTTCAAGCAAAATTAGCGGAAGTTTCTTATTTTGTTCAGTATATATATATATATATATCTATATATATGTTAACAAACCACTTAACACATTTCTAACTACAAATGTATGGTGTCAGACATATAGTTAAGGAGCACACATATAATGAGAGTAAACCTTCGCTGTTACTACTTCACGGGCTACATCCCACAGACAGGATAGTACATACCATTGGCTTTGTTATACCACTTGTGGAGCACTGGCTGGAATGAGCCCACTGATGAGGTTTGATCATACATCGATTATACATCAATCAAGCTCTTTACCACTCGGCTGCGCCTTCCCCCTTGTGGATTATATTGATGTTGATTATCAAATTTGTTTTGCTTTTACCATAGTTTGACACCCAATAGCCGATGCATTTTTCGTGCTGGGGTGTCGTTAAACATTCATTCATTCATTCATTCATTCCCCCTTGTGGCTATTTGGTGCATGACATTTGGCCAATACAGAGAGAAGAGGAAACCTGCTACTGCTACATGTATATAGACTACTGCTTATAAAACAGCAAGGGATCTTTTATTCGCACTTTCCCATTGTCAGTAAAAATGCATATTGCGGCCTTTGATGTACATATCATGGGTACTGATTCAGACGGGGAAAACCACCCAAATGCATTAAATCAAGGGTGCTCCTCAGGATCCTCAGGATCTATCCCCCGCAATGGTCTGAAGGGGGGGGGGGGGGGGGGGTGGGGGGGGGGAAAAGGGGGGGGGTTTGGGGGGGGGGGGGGGTTTTTTTTT